>NW_006400240.1:210599-213823 GCF_000299155.1 Elephantulus edwardii | reverse complement strand
TATGAGATGGATTGATTCGGTGACTGGGGTAATCGGGATGGGTGTGTCAGAGGCGGTGCAGTTGGCGCAGGATAGAGCAGGGTTTAGAGCTGTTGTGCATGGGGTCGCTATGAGTCGGAAACGACTCGACGGCACATAACAACAACAACAGATATAATTTTATGCCATCCTGCGCTTCTTCAGGAAGGAAGATGTAAATGAGGATGATTTTAACAAGCGGAGACTTCTGAGTATATTTCACCCAAGACAAACGTCATCATGCTCCTGGAAGAAGAACAAAGAGCAAAACACTCAAAAGGGAAGCCCGTGAGGACCTCATGTGCAACCGTAACTGTGTGTTCAGAAGTTACGATATTATGATAACAAGATGGTGGAGAATCTGGCCGGGTTTAGATCTGTTGTTCATCGATCTGCTGTGGGTCAGCATTGATTCCACGGAATCTAAAGCCAAGAATACAGTGTAAGTGAAGGAGGTATCTGCCTACCTGGGAGGAGAAAGATAAGATAATCTTCCTCCACAAAGACTCAAATCTTGGGAACCCAGTAGGTCAGTATACATTGGAATCCACCTCAATTGGCTTTGGGGGTCAACTTTTCCTAGGATAGATAGTTCTTTGTACTGTTGTTGTTGTTATTGTTGTTGTTGATTGCCTACGAATTGAGAATGACTAATAGCAACCATATGAACCAAGGGCTTGAAGTCCCTCTACAACTATCGACATTTATCAAAGTTCATAGAGTTTCCCGAGGCATGTTACTTAGGGAACGTATTATTATTTTTTTTTAAATGATGGGGTGATGTAGTCTGTAGGGAGGTTTGCTGTTGACCCAAACGCTACACCTCTCTAGTGCTTCCAACCCATCAGCTGCCCCTCTGGAGAAGGATGGGCCATCTCTTATCACGCAAATCATAGCCTCTGAAAACCCTCTCAAGGTTCAGGGACGAGTCACTTCCAAGGTCACTTTCAAGGCCTCTGGTTTGTTCAGTAAGGAATTTAATTTCTTGTGAGAGTGAACGTTTACACATCACATCGGTTTTTCATAGCCTTAACCATACGTGTTTTGTTTTGTGGCATCAATTGCTATGGACTAGTGTACTTCGTTCCTTCTAGTTGTTATTGCTGTTATGTGCCATTGAGTCACCTGTGACTCATAGCGACACTGTGTACAACAGCCCTAAACCGTGCTCTGTCCTGTGCCAATCGCACTGTCTCAGACATTCCCATCCCAATTACCCCAGTCACTGAATCAATCCACCTCACAGAGGGTCTTCCCCACCTGTGCTGTCCCTCCACCCTACCAAGAATGATGTTCCTCTCCAAGGACTGGCTTCTCCTTACAACATGACCAAAGTATGTCAGACGAAGCCTCAGAATCCTTGCCTCCAAGGAGTAGTCTGCTTTAACCCTCTCCAGTATGAATCTGTTTGTTTTCTTAGCAGTCCATGGTACCCTCAACACTCTTCTCCACAGCTCAAAGGCATCAGTTCTCCTTCTATCCTCCTTGGTCATTGTCCAACTCTCTGACACATAGCAAGTGATTGCAAAGACCATGGTCCGGGTCAGGTGCACCTTAGTCTCTAGACTGACATTGTTGCTCTTCAGTATTTTGCAGACTTTCCCATTGCAATTCATCCTTTAATTTCTTGGCTGCTGTTGCCAAGAGTGTTGACTGTGAAACCAAGCAGACTAAAGCATTCATTACAATAAGGAATCTCCTTTTGATTCTTTGAGGCCATGAGCACGCCCACCCACCTGGGGATTCAGGAGGAGAGCAGCCAAGTGGCCTGTGGGAGGACTCAGTTGCCACAAACACCCCTTGCTATATGTATAACTGTGTAATTCCCTTGATCCGATATTATCCCTGTCCCTTCCCGATGGAGAGGGTTTGCATAATGGGGATGCTGCCATGGCAAATACAACGGACAGAGACGCCCTCAGAGCCGAAGACAGATGGCCTCATTAGCTATGTATATCTTGACCCTCCAGCCATCAGACAGGAGCCCTCTGGGAATTCCCTGAAGGGACTGGGGTGGTGACGGGGCATTAAAAATGCAAAGTCAGGATCGAACTTTAAAAAAGAAAAATAACCCAAACAGCAACAGCCCACCTCTTCTATGGAAGACAAATAAATTGTTTAGAAGTGAATTGAACTCTAGAGGTATTTCAAGAAAGTGTAGATATTAAAATTCCATGAGCGATGAGACCCCGGAATGGTAGTGAACGCCTTGTAGGAAGAAGAAGGAGGAGAGAGTTGGAAAGTGGGAGGCAACTTGGGGAGAGAGCCCAGGGAGGGAATCGTGAGCTTTGCTGGGCTCTGGACAGCCCTGTGAGTGGTCATCCCAGGGGCTCACAGTGACATCTGGACATTCACTCATATTATCACTATTGAGTCCACCTGTGGGTGTCAACATTTAAGCAGAGACCGGAGGAGTGAAAGACCTTCCAGGAGGAGAATGGACATGGTGGCTGTGGTCACAGGTCCCCTCGCCCACCAGAGAGGATAAGTATGGCACAGGGCACGTCCAGGGTTGGCTCAGTGGTCCACAGAGCCCAGCATGGCAGGTCAAGCAAAGGTCACCCGCAAGAACCCAACTGCTGGACCATAAGTTCACCCGCAGGTTCATGTATTTCATGTCAATCTCAGCTTGTCTGCTGACAAGCAAGGATGTCACTGAGGATGCACCCATATCAAGCCATGGTCTGTTCTGCTGTGTCACAGGCATGGGAAGGTTTGACAGCAACTCTACAACCATGAATGAGGCTTGATGCTTTTGAAGGAAGAGTATGGCAAATAGCACAGAAATGTTATGGATGGGGCACTCTCCAAGTCAGGGAATGTCGGAGGAGGGAGGACGATGTGGCCCAGGAATTGAATGAAAACCCAACTTTTCTGTAAATGTTAAAATCACACACACCACAGTGGACCTATGCAATGTTTGTCCTTTTGTGACTGAGATATTTCACTCAGCATAATGTCCTCCAGGGTCAACCATGTTGCATAATATTTCATGAGTTCCTTGTTTTTCAGTGCTGCATAGTATTCCATTGTGTGAATAGACCACAGCTTCTCTATCCATTCGTTTGTTGATGGGCACTTGGGTTGTTTCCAGCTCTTGGCTATTGTGAACAAAGCCGCGAGATATATAGATATAGACATAGACATAGACATAGACATAGACATAGACACAGACACAGACACAGACACAGACACAGACACAGACA
>NW_006400240.1:209384-210075 GCF_000299155.1 Elephantulus edwardii | reverse complement strand
AATATATATAAATATCTGCTTGGGTGGTGGTTATGGTTTCTTCGGGATGTATTCCCAGTAGTGGAATGATGCTTTTTAAGATGGATGGACATAGTCGCTGTCACAACGGCCTGGAATATCTCCGAGCAAGGATGTCAGCAAGAAGACTAAGGCGTGCCTGACCTACGCCACGGTCTTTTACGTTTCTTCGCATCTGCAAGTTGGACAGGGACGAAGGAATATTGGAGAGGAACATAAAAAAAAGGAGAGAGTCAGTCACGGACAACGAGATTTCCCACACGATTGACTGACACGGGGATGGCAGAAAAGGACTCAAATGCGGAGAAAGGATGAGGATGGGATCGTGTAGAATTGGCCAGAATGGGTTTTTCTCCTGTTGACCATGGGTCTGTGTCAAGTCACAGCTGACCCAACAGCACTTGGAAACAACATGTTTGCTTTTCATACACGCTGTCAATTAATTACCTTCGCACAACCAACTTGAAAGCTTAAATGATGGGTGGCTGAGCGTGCACCAATTGATTTTTCTGTTCACACCTCACCGCTGCATAATTTATTGTTATGACTAATTTATGGGGCACCTTGCATGAACAGGCGAGAGGGGCAGACACCCCCGCCGCTTGGTGTCTCATTAAACATTCACCGTGGTGCTCAAAGACACCGGTCAAGGCTAATATTATGTGACCACACT
>NW_006400240.1:206562-209154 GCF_000299155.1 Elephantulus edwardii | reverse complement strand
TTATAAATATAATAAAAAAGCAATATCAGGGAGCAAAGGCAGGTGTGTGAGAGGTGACACCTGGGTTCTCTGAGTGGGGGCTGGCGAGCTGACATTCAGCTCAGCTGGAGAATGGACACTGGCCAGCTCCTGGCTGACCATGCCTACATCCAAGTGACCATGGACAGAAGAATTTCAGAGCCCTTCTCAATGTTAAAAAAAAAGTAAATATATATTACAATCCCTATTTGAGAACACATTTATAAATCAGGATATTTTTTGCATCTAAGATTTGTGTTTTATTCTATGAGTATGCACCAGGAACCTTCCCACCTTAAGCACTCATTCATAAAGGAAACGTTCCACTGTTTTCTGACCTTTATCCTCAGGCCAATGCCACCTCTTTAACCATGGTCATTGTTGTACATGATCATCAAATCTGAACCAGCTCACAGATGACCCTCTAGCAGGTTTTCAGAGGCAGTAAATTTCACAAGCGAGAATGTCCCATCTTTTTTCTCCGATGGTTGAACTTGAACTGAGTTTCTTTGCGTGCACAGTGCAACTCCTTAGCAGTAAATGACCAAGGTCCTTTTTTTCCCATCATTATTATCATTATAACGAGATAATGATTAATTGAATGGAGATGTAGAAAGCAAATTGTCCTTCCGATTCGAACATTCAAACAGAATTGGTTTTATCGCGTGATTTATGGCAAAACAAGCTCTGGTGGCCCACTGGTCAGAAACTGAGCTGTGATGGCCAAGGCAGGTAGTTTGAATCTCCACCAGCAGCTGTGTGAGATGAATATGGGCCATGTCCTCCCATGTGTGATGTCCAGCCTCTGAAAGCCCACTGGATGGTCAGCGAGGAGTCGGGCGGAGGGTCAGCAAGGAGTTGCATGTCCACCTGACAGCTCACAACGCCAACAATAAGATCAGAGACACAGCACTCTACCCAGTTCCCACCTATGATGCTCATTTTCACTCATCCTTCTAGCTTAATTCTTTCCTGCCTCCTGGGGCTGCTCTTAAAACATTCCAACTTTGGCCATTTTTTCATTCTATTTTTTTAAAATTCATTTTAAGGACAGTTTATAGAGACTTAGGGTTTCCACTCATTCATTGTTGTTCACTGTCCACCCCTCCCAACCAATTCACTCTTCTTCTTGAAAAGAAAAAGAAAAACTCATTCATTGTTATGCAATCCATTCCCTAAAGTCCACTCCACTGTGCAGTCTTCACTCTGGGCTCCTGTCATGACAATAATATCTAATCATATATCCCTTTTAAACAGTTTTCTCCCTCATCTGTTTCAATGCAGTATACGTTACTTATCCCATCTTTCTCAGTCTCTCCCCAACCCTGATGTCAGTCCTGTTTTATAACAGTGGCACCATGCAGTATGTGTCCTTTTGTGACTGAGGTATTTCACTCAGCATAATGTCTTCCAGGGTCACCCATTTTGAATAACATTGCATGAGTTCCTTGTTTTCCAGAGCTGTATAGTATTCTCTATCCATTTGTTTGTTGATGGGCACTCAGGTTGGTTCCAACTCTTTGCTATTGTGAACAAAGCGGCAATAAACACGGGTGTGCATATATCTGCTTGGATGTCACTATGGTAATTTTGGGGGGGTATATTCCCAGTAGTGGAATTGCTGGGTCAAATGGTATTTCTATTTGAACTTGTTGAGAAAGTGCCTCACCGCCTTCCACAGTGGTTGCACCATTTTACACTCCTACCAACAGTGAATAATGGTTCCAGTTTCTCCACAACATCACCAGCATTTTTTGCTTGCTGTTCTGTTAAATTTTGCTATTCTGACCAAGTTTGGCCATTTTAAGATGTGAGTGTCTTCTGAGTGATATGGGTCAGCGAAAAGGCCTGTTGAGGGCTGTGACAAAAACTGACCTCTTGGGTTTAATTTTGTTCCTTAATTCTTGTTATTTTTTACAAAATATGTTCATAAAACAAGGAAAGAATTTTTCTTTACCTTTTGCAAGAGGGGAGTGTACTGGGGGGAGAGGGTCGGGAGGGGAGAAAAGTACAACAAGGAATAAATGGAAATCCAAAGTCTCTGTAAATTTCTATTGAAATTAATAATTTAACAAATTTTAAAAAGTTCAGTTCTTTCTCTTCTATTTACTTATTTGAGAGAAAGTTTACAAATAACATTGATCTTTCATGCATTGATTTACAGACATTGTGTCCTATATGCTTAAGTGATATTGATTACTGTAACGAAGTAATGACAACGTCTAATCAACCCCTCACTGGGTATTGCGTTTGTCCTCACCCAATTCATCTATTAATTGCTTCCACCTTTAAAAAAGAATTTGAGAAAAAAATTTAAAACATTTAAAAATATTTGAAAGAAGGTGACAAATCCTTTCAGTCTTTTACAGACATCTTGTTTTATCCCTTCAAGTTCCTCTGACAAATGTAATTCATTCATTAAAATCATTGCCAAGCCAGGGGGGCTCTGGTGGCCTAGTGGCAAAAAGCTGCACTACAATCCCAGAGATATATGGTTCGAATTCACCAGATGCTCTGCCGAAGAAGGAGGGACCATCTCCTCCTCAACCAGTCAGATCCGATTTGACGGTACAC
>NW_006400240.1:200747-206201 GCF_000299155.1 Elephantulus edwardii | reverse complement strand
ATTTATTCATTCATTCATTCATTTATGAAATATTTATTCGTTTTAGTCTCCTCTTATCCCTATTCACTTTCCAAGGTTGACTCTGTGCATGAATATTTCCTTTTACTTTTTTAAAATACTAGTGAGTCACTAAGCCAGAACTGACCGGTACCTGACCTGTGTGTGTGTCTGGGTTTTCAGACACAGGAGGAGGTGACCCATAAACAGCAGCTTCTGGATTTGAAGCCTGTGCCTTTGGGATTGTCTCATTACTTTCTGCCTGTAGGCCACCAGAGAGGGGTGTTAAAACCTCGCTTTCCCCCCCTCACCCCTCTGCTTTTCTGACCTTTCCCAAGTACACAATTTTGTCCATCACCCTATCACCAAATACAGAGATGGCAGGACATTCACACAACGAAATAGGACACAGCACCTGGAAAGGATCCAGTGTGTCTGACTTGCCGCATGGCCTGGAGGGAACTTGTCCACACGGTGCTGAGTGACCTATGTCCATCACAAAAGGACACGGATTGCTGTCCAGACCACGAATGAGAATCCAGACTCCACACCCTTGATGCCACCAGCCGGGAGGTCAGGGAACCTGGGCTGCACTGGGCAAGTCTGCAGACAGGGACCTCTTTAAATCATTGGCAAGCAAGGATGTCCACTTGAGGACTAAGGTGTGCCTGATTCAGGCCTCGGTCTTTCTGATCCATTTCTGAGCTGGACCGTGAATAAGGATGACCGAAGGAGAATTGACCCCTTTGAGCTGTGGTGTTGGAGAGGAGCACTGGCCACCCCAGGCCAAGAGAACACAGAGATATATCTTGGAGAAAATGCAACCAGGATGTTTGCTTCTGGGAGGCAAAGGTGATTTTGAAGTTCCCCTCACATACTCTAGGCATGTTGCTAGGAGGTGGTAGTCCTTGGAAAAGGACATAATGTCAGGAAAAATGGATGGTTGGCAAAGCAGAGCAAAGCCCTTGACCACGTGGATGGATAAGGTTGACTGCTGCAACGGGCCTGACTCTGTCTGGAAATGTGAGAAAGACCCTTGACCAGGTGCATGGACAAGGTGACCGCTGCAATGGTCCTGAGTGTGTCTGGAAGTGTGAGGAAGACCCTTGATCAAGTGCATGGACAAGGTGACCGCTGCAATGGGCCTGACTCTGTCTGGAAATGTGAGAAAGACCCTTGACCAAGCAGATGGACAAGGTGACTGCTGTAATGGGCCTGAGTGTGTCTGGACGTGTGAGGAAGACCCTTGAACAGGTGGATGGACAAGTTGACTGCTGCAATGGCCCTGTCTGTGTCTGGGCATCACTCAGGACCGAACAGGGTTCAGATCCTTTGTTCAAAGTGTCACCATGAGTCGTGCTCGACTTGACAGCATCTCCCTACAACAAATATTGGTGTGTCCGAATCTGTAAATCACACAGTCAGAGAGTGTGACTCTATCTTCAGGATACGTGGTACATTGGAAGCTGCAAAAATAGATATTCCGTTTGGTCCAGCTGCCAAACTTCTTGTAGAAAATACCAGAACTTCACTACAAATTCATTTTACACACGTTTGAAGAAGCAAACTTGACTTGGAAAAAAAAAACCCACCCACTCACTCACACACACAGAGAAAAAAAAATGCAAAAATGCTCCAATGTGATTGAATATAAATTCAAATGGAAACAAAGGTAAAAAGAAAAAAAAAATCCCTGAATCAGCCATTCGCTGTCATTTTCATATGGAAAAGAATTGACCCCCAGCGAGAATCACGTTGATAAAAATGAAAATGAGGAGGAAAAAATGGATCACACGTTCCCGGGGCTCTATTGACTTGGGGGTGGGGGTGGGAAAGTTGGTTTTTGAGGGATTTGGACCCAGAAGAAAAATAATAAAAATAAATCATAATAAAAAAAATAATGCATTGTTGACAAAAAAGTGCTGCAGCTTTTGCCATGAGGACCTTGGTGGTGGTGGTGCCTCAACTTATATCCAATTAATCAACTGATTAGATTTGCAACCTTCTTATCTGTCTTCACGTGTGAGATGCAGAAAGTCCGTGAGGACCGAGGTTTCTGTCTGAGGTCCATGCGGTCAGCAAGAGGCTGCACTCACACAAAGGCAGGAAAAGGGATGGTGGATGAACTGGCCAGTCTTCCTTCCTCCAAGCACTGGACGTGTCTCCACGTGAGTGGACAGCGGGTCTGAGGGGCCTGGTTAAACCCTGGACCAGGGGTGGTCTTTAATGTAATGTGACCACTGACAGTGACCCTGTGGACAGCAGCTCCTGAGGCCTGTCCTCTCCAGCCCTGCCCACACCCTCTCAGACACGATCCAGCTCATGGCTGTGGTCACTCTGTCCATCTACTTCATCGAGGGTCTTTCTCTCTGTCTCTGACCCTCCACTGTCCCCAGCTGGACAGCCTTCTCCAAGGACTGACCCCTTCTGACCCCATGTCCCAAAGATGTCAGACCAAGTGTCTCCATCTTGACCTCCAAGGACCACCCTGGGTGCAGTTTCTCCAAGACAGACGTGTTTGCTCTCCTGACCGTCCACTGTATGCTCCGTATCTTCTCCCGCGAGACATTTCCAGGGCGTCCATGCTTCTTCTGTCATCCCAATCCACGGTCCAGCTCTCAGATGCACGAGACGCAATGGAAAAGATTCCAGGTTGGACCTGTTGCACCTTTCAAATGACAGCTGCAGGTGACAGAGGAAGTCCAGCCCCACTGACCATCCCACTGGACACCCCCATGGCTGTCCCTCTGGCCACCCCTCTGACCACCCCACTGGCTGCCCACTGGCCTATGTGGGGACCAGGCGAGGAAAGGAGCGAGCCCGGCTTGAGCTGAAAGAGTCCTGAGATCATCAAGGACCTGGGTACCTCTCGGGGCCTCCCGGCCTTCTCCCACCCCCCTCCCCTCGCAAGTCCAGGCAGTTTTCTCAGGCAGCCAAGTGGAAAGCTGTTTGCACATCTCAGAACAGCTGTTAACAGGATCTCATTAAGGCTGTTATCATCATCTCCCTGCATCCCACGGGGACCAGCCCCCACCGCCCTCCCGGGGACCCACCTGCAGCCCTTGGGCTACGGGTCTCTGGGGAGTCGTTGCTGCTGTCCCGAGGGGTCACCGGGACAAGGAACCAGGGGTGCCCAAGAGAGAGTGACCTGGAGGCTGGACACTGGCCTGGGGAAAGCTTGATACCAAGTTCATCCCCGTGTTCATCACCATAGGGGAAGGGAGGATTCCCACCACAGCTGACACGTGAGGCTAGTGGGCTAGAGGGCCAGGAGGGTGGACTTTGGGGCTACTTATGGGGGGGGGATGGACAGGGACTAGGAAGCAGAGCCAGGGGACAGAGGTCCACAGGGTCACAACAAGCTGGTCACCAGGTGGGAGATGAGAGGGTCCTGACAGATACAGAGAGATAGAGAGATGGATTCATATATATACTGTTTTTGGATAATCTTCAGTAGAATCTTGCTTGCATGTGAAGTCAATGATATTGTTCTGTAGTTTCCACACTCAGTTGGGTCACCCTTCTTTGGGATGGGAACAAATATAGACCTCTTCCAGTCAGTTGGCCAAGTGGTTGTTCTCCAGATTTCTTGGCACAACTTGGTGAGCACATCCAGGGCAGCATCTGTTAGCTGAAATATGTCAATTGGTATACCGTCTATTCCAGGGGCCTTATTTTTTTGCTATTTCCTTCAGAGCAGCTTGAACTTCTTCCTTCATCACCATAGGCTCTTGCTCAAATGTTATTTCATGATATTCTTCTGTATCTGCCAATTCCTTTCGATACAATGACTCAGTATATTCCTTCCATCTTCTTTTGATACCTCCTGGATCATTTAACATTCTGCCTAAAGCATCCTTGATTGTAGCAACTCGAGGTTTGAATTAGCTCTTCAGTTCCTTGAGCTTAAGAAATGCTGAACGAGTTCGGCCCTTTTGATTTTCCGACTCTAGCTCCTTGCATATTTCATTGTAGTATTTTGCTTTGTCATTCCGTGCTGCCTTTTGGAATCTTCTGTTCAGCTCTTTAGTGTCTTGAATTCTTCCTTGTGCTTTGGCTTCTCTACGCTCCAGTGCAATCTTCAGAGTCTCTTCTGACATCCATTTTGGTCTTTTCTTCCTCTTCTATCTTTGTAATGACCATTTGCACTCTTCCTGGATGATACCTTTGACATCCTCCTACAACTCATCTGATCTTGGCTCATTAGTGTTCAAGGCCACAAACCTGTCTCTGAGATGATTCTGAAATTCAGGTGGGATGAAATTAAAGTCATATTTTGGCTCCTGTGGATTCGATTTAATTTTCCTCAGCTTCAGCTTGAACCTGCATATGAGTAGTTGGTGGTCCGTTCCACAATCAACTCCTGGTCTAGTTTTCACAGCTGATATTGAGCTTCTCCAGTGGTTTTTTTCCACAGATGTAATTGATCTGATTCCTATGCATACCATCAGGTGAAATCCATGTGTATAACCTGCGCTTATGTCTCTTAAAAAACATATTTGCAATGAATAAGTCATTGATTGTGCAAAATTCAATCATTCTATCTCCAGCTTCATTTCTGTCACCAAGTCCATGTTTTTCAACCACTGATTCTTCTTCCCTGTTCCCCACTCTTGCGTTCCAGTCACTCATTATTATCAAAGCATCTTGATTGCATGTTCATACTGCAGCCTTCAGTATGGACTGAGGCTCAATGTCAAGAAGACAAAGATTGTCACCACTGGACCAATCGGTAGCATCAGGATGGATGGTGAAGAGATTGAGATTGTTCACAGCTTCAGTTTGCTCGGCTCCACCGTCAACACTCTTGGCATCAGCAGCCAGGAAATAAAAAAACATACTGCAATGGGAAAGTCTGCGGTTAGGGACCTCTCTAAAGTACTCAAGAACAACGGTGTCTCTCTGGAGACTAAGGTGTGCCTGATACAGGCCGTTGCCTTTGCAATCACTTGTTACGCATCAGAGAGTTGGACAATGCCTAGGGAGGATAGAAGGAGAATTGACGCCTTTGAGCTATGGTGCTGGAGAAGAGTATTGAATATACCATGGACTGCCAAGAAAACAAACAGATCCATCCTGGAGAGGGTTAAACCAGGCTACTCCTTGGAGACAAGGATTCTGGGGCTTCGTCTGACATACTTTGGACATGTTGCAAGGAGAGACAGGTCCTTGGAGAGGGACGTCATGCTGGGTAGAGTAGAGGGACAGCGCAGGAGGGGAAGACCCTCTATGAGGTGGATTGATTCACTGACTGGGATAATCGGGATGGGTGTGTCAGAGGCAATGCGATTGGCACAGGGCAACATACACACACACACACACATATACACAAACACACACATATATACATGTCTATACACATACATATATGTTGTTGTTGTTGTTATGTGCCGTCGAGTCGTTTCCGACTCATAGCAACCCTATGCCCAACAGCCCTAAACCCTGCTCTATCCTGCG
>NW_006400240.1:195553-200227 GCF_000299155.1 Elephantulus edwardii | reverse complement strand
TCGTCATCCATCCTGACGCTGCCAATTGGTCCAGTGGCGAGAATCTTTGTCTTCTTGACATTGAGCCTCAGTCCATACTGAAGGCTGCAGTCCTTGTCCCTTTGCAGCACACATACCCATATTCACACATACATATATATCTATACACACGTATACATATCTATATACACATACATATACACATGCGTACATATCTATATACACATACCTATACACACGCATACATATCTATATACACATGCATATATATACACACATACATATACATACACACATACATATATGCATACACATATGTATACACATGTACATATATATACATACCTATATGCACATACATATATATACACATATATACACACACATATATATATATATAATTGTGTGCATGTGATGTGTGTGTGACAGATGGACTCTCATGTTTAAGTGTGTGATGTCTGTGTGTGTGAGAGACGCAGAAAGACATGGATTCCTATCTGTAAATACAAGTGTGTGTGTGTGTGTGTGTGTGTGTGTGTGTGTGTGTGTGTGACAGACAGACAGACAGACAGACATTGGTGTGTATAGAATGTGTGGCTATATATGTGTGTGAGAGAGAAATCAATTCCCCTCTGTAAATAGAAGTGTGATGTGTGTGTGTGTGTGTGTGTGTGTGTGTGTGTGTGTTACACAGAGAGATGGATCCCAGTCTGTAAATACACGTGTGTGTGACATGTCTGTCTGTGTGTTTGAGAGAAATACAGGATTTCCCATATGGATTTAAACTGGGCCCATCCTGGGCTCCTGGGTCTAATCTAGATTTGAACTGGGCTCATCCTGGGCTCCTGGGTCTAATCTAGATTTGAACTGGGCTCATCCTGGGCTCATCCTGGGCTCCTGGGTCTAATCTAGATTTGAACTGGGCTCATCCTGGGCTCCTGGGTGTAATCTGGATTTAAACTCAGCTCATCCAGCCTGTGGGCCTTTCTCATAAGCGCCCCTCTCCCGCGCGGCCCCTCGGCGATTTTATGCTGGGCCATCAAATTAGCGGCATTGATTTCCTTTATGGGCGCGCGAGGAGGGGGCGCGGGGCCGCCTTTATGAAGTCGTAATGAACTGAGCGAGGCACGGGGCTTACAGAGGCTCCTGTCGACACTTGAGGACGCATCTCGGGCTAAATCCAATAGCGAGATTCATTCAAGCCGCGCAGAGCGCAGAGACAGCTGGGCCTAAGGAAAGATTAGCGTCGTCTGAGCGCAGAGCGCGCGGGAACCCAGAGCCTCCGGGGCCGCGGAGACCCAGGTGGACACTCCTCGGAGGCCCAGCAGGCCCGGATCGTGGCGTACAGGCTTGGGGGCTGTGGAGGAGGTGGTCCCCGGACAGTACCCCCCTGGCAGCCCATTTTCATTTCATTCCGGCCTCCAGAATTGTCTGCAAAGCCGAGGGGTCCCAGGCCTTCGGAGCTAGGCGCACGAGCGCACACGTGCCCACAGGGGACACCAGCCCTGGGCTCTCTCTCCTCTTCGCCATGGCCATGCTTGCTCGGATTAAAGAGGATTAAAAGTCATTAAATGACCAGCTTTCAACTCCCCGAGGCAGATCCCCCCCCCTTTTGACGGGGACCTGGGTCCCAGCGTCCACAAAAGGAATCAATCCTTCGTTACCATAACAAAGAAGGCGCAAGTCCCCTCAGCGCGCGCGCAAATGGTGCCAACCAGCGACCCTGGCGTAATTTTTCCAAACGCAAATCCTCCTGAGAGGGGAAAGGGGGTGCGCTGGGGGGTCCGCCCCCATTGCATTTAATATTTTTTTAAATTTTTAGTTCTTTATTTCTTGTCACTTTCACGTGCGAATCTCAAGATGTCACGTTAATTATTTAAACCTTTAGCCGATTCCCGGCGGCCTCCTCCGGGGCGCCAGAAGGCCCCCAGGTCTAACATCGCTGATCTTAATTACAGCTCAAAAAAAAAATAAAATTAAAAAAATAAAATCCACTCACACCTCAATTTTGATCTCTAGGGGAACGGAGCGCGCTCTCCTCCGAAATGTCCTGTCGCGGGTTCGCGCCAGGGATGAGGGTTGTTTTGTGGTTTGTTTTTTTCTTCCTAAGCCATGTAGCTTGGGGTCACCTAGCTCCAGGGAAATCAGAAAGGAAGCCAGGAGAGAAGGACAGAAGGGAACTGATGTCCAAGACGCACAATCGATCCCCATGCGGGTGGAGCGCGGGAAGGCCCCTTGTGCGCGCTCGCTCCTGCTCCGGGTCTCGCCTTCCCTCTTTGGAGACCTGCACCCACTTTCAGCCGCTTCTCCCCTCTTCTCCGATTGATCTGGGCTTATTAGGGCCCCTGCTTCCTGCTGGCGGCGGGAACCCTTCAAAAAGAACTACCACCTTCGATGTTTCCCGCGCGCGCAAAAAGGGTGGCCTTTTGGCGAACAGGCTTTCAGATCCGCCACGGGGTCACCGGAGGGCTCCGCTTGTTAAAATAATCCTCATTTACATCTTCCTTCCTGAAGAAGCGCAGGATGGCATAAAATTATATCTACATGTCGATATATTCAAGGAAGAAGAAAGTGGAGGGCGAAAAAAAAAAAAAACTTAGCCAAGCTTCGTTGAAGATGAAAACCTTTCCCACTCGGGTGACATCCGAGGTCTGCGAACGCGTCGGGTTCCGCCAGGGCTTGTCAATTTCCCAGGGGAAAAAAATAAAATAAAATGTAAATGAAAGTGCATCGCACAGTGGTGGTGCAAGGGGGAAGGCATGTTGGCTGCGTGCAGGGCCCCGCGCACCCTCAAGATGGACCCACCTCGCTGCCCATCCGGCCCGCCCTCCCCAGAGCGAGCCTTGGAGGTTTTGTAGGTCAGAAGGGGTGTATCAACATCGCCAAGACCCAGGACAATGGAAATATCCCCTGAATGACCACCAGAACTTGAAGGGGGGGGCTGCTTTTATGAAAGGAACCCAGTTGCGCGAGCGTTTGGCCAGCAAACAAGCGCTGTCTGATCCTCCAGCCTTTTAGAGGCTCTTCGCTGAGGCTTTTGGGTGAGATAATTGGATCTGGTAGCTGGCACAACAATCATTTTTTTCTCCCCCCTCAAGACATGCAAAGGGTAAGGGGAGGAAAAAGACGTCTCCATCCACTGGGGCACCCAGGACGCAGACCTGGGAGTCCACAAGCTCTATCTCCAATCCAAGCCCTGCGGGCCACTGAAGCCCTTGCAGGTCCCAGGGGACAGAGGGGGAGCTTGAGAAAGGACCCAGGTTCAAGTTCAAATGAACACAATTGTTGTTGTTTTTTTTTTTGAAGATTCCACAACTGAAGGTCCTTCCAAGGAGAAGCGCACTTTCCCATTATCTCTGCCTTCAAGGGGACCGTCCACTCAGAGACGCCTGTGTGGGAACTGGCCTTTTGCCTTGTGTCCTCCAAGTCTCTGTGTGTTTGTTGAAAGGATTTCTTTAAAAGTTAAGAATGGGCTCCCATGAGGCCGTCAGGAGGAGAAGCCGATGAAGGCAATGGCGTGAGTGTCCATTTGGAAGTCGTGGGATGGCGTCAGGAGTTAAAAATGACAGAACAGCTGTGCGATGGGCTGTGGCCGAAACTTCTGGCCACTGGACATAAGAAGGGAAGGCCGTATCCCCACATCAAGACAGTCTCTCCATTCAATTCTGTGTCTGGGAGGCCAGTGTGCCAGAGAGCCACAGAGCTGACCACTGCCCTGTCCTGCCCTGACGCAGCTCAAGCCCAAGGCTAATGTCCCCCAGTCAATGCATTTCCATGCTTGGCCTTCCCCTCTTTCCCTGGCCACCACCCCCCCTTTCCAGGCACGAAGCACCGAGGGAGGTGGGTGGGTGTGAGTTTTATTGGAATCAGATGGCCGGCTGGACAGCATAAAGATCTCATAGAAAAGAAACAGATAATAAACACGGTGAGCCTCGTGTGGGTGGCTTTGCAGAGGACACGCTTGAGTGACTCTCGGCCAAACACGTCCCCGACCTCCCACGTGGACATGGGCACAGGGAGGGTCAGGTAGGGATGTGGAGAGGGACACCAAGGTTGCCATCCTCTTCCTGACCGTCTCTGGACTCTCTGACCGGGTCCCTGAGTCTGGGAGCCTGGAGCATTTCCAAGGTGGGTGGTGGTCAGGAGGGCAATGTCTTCAAAGAGTGGTTTGTTCAATGTGATTGTGAAGTGTCCATCACATCTCAGAAGGGGGGAAATCTGGACGCAGAAGGGAGTTCTGGTAACATAGAGCTCTGGTGACCTCATTTAACCCAAGAGGCTGCACGTATAATGGGGGTTTCCACAGCCTCCAAACCCATGAAGCGGCCCTTTGGCTCCTGAAAGACAAGAGAGGGGAAAAAATCCCACCTGCAGATTCTATCCAGCATGCATTGCACGGTGAAGCTGAAAGATGATGTGTTCTAATCCAACCTCTGCTCAGAGGAGACTGATGGACAGTGGCCCCCTGTACAGACCTGACCGAGAATCAGCAAAGGGCTGAAGCTGCTCCCTCGGCAATGGGGTTGTGAAGGATCCCATGGGGTCTGGTATGAGGGGACCCCCCCCTCACCCCCACTCCGGAGAACTCTCAATGCTGTGACCTACCCAGATGGTCAGCACAGATCTTGGGAACAGTATTGTATTCTACGGGGTCTCCGTAAGTTAAGAATGGCTTTCTTTTTATTTTTTAATAAG
>NW_006400240.1:192056-194373 GCF_000299155.1 Elephantulus edwardii | reverse complement strand
CCTCATCTTTTGCAATGCATTATACCTCATTCCTCCCCTCCTTCTCTGTCTTCCCTCAACTCTGATATCAGTTCTGTTTACAACAGTGACACCATGCAGTATTTATCCTTTTGTGACTGAGATACTTCACTCAGCATAGTGTTCTCCAGGGTAGCCCAGTTTATATAATATTTCATGAGTTCCTTGTTTTTCAGTGCAGCGTAGTATTCCATTGCATGAATAAACCACAGCTTCTCTATCTGTTCGTTAGTTGATGGGGAGCAGGGCTTTCTGTAAGTGGGGAAAGGTGGATAAGAAAGAAGAAAGATCGAAGACAGATCAATGGCCATGGGATTAGGGTATCGGAGAAAGGCATTGAATATCCCATGGATGGCCAACAAAGTCAGAAAGGTCGAGGATGGGTCAAGACAGGGCAGAGTTTAGAGATGTGGTTCCTGAGGTCACTTTTGAAGGGACCTTCACAAAAGCAAGCGTGAGATCAGATGGTTCTGCATGGTGATATCTGTGTCTGTGTGGGTGCATGACCTCATGTGTGTGTTTTTGTGACTGACTGGCTGTGTGCACACATGCAAACCTCTGTGTGTGTGTGTGTGTGTGTGTGTGTGTGTGTGTGTGTGTGTAATTATGAAATACACCACTCCATCCAGTTCCTGAGGCAGGAACGATCTTTAAAGGAGGACACGTCTGTCTTCCTCCATCAGAAGAGGTGATGGAGGCTTCAACCTGCTGAGAGAGACCCAGAGGGACACGGCCATGAAGAGATGGAGGCAGAGATGGACAAGACACGGCCACAGCTGGGCCCTGCCTCTTACATCTCCCTGGAGCGACTTTGCCATTTAAAGACATTTCTGAGGGGCACCTGATGGGCGCAGAGGCTGCCACCGCTCCCCAGGGCTCTGTTAGGCAGAAGTGCAGATGGAGTAGCTCCGTGGACGTCAACGCCAATATCACCCGGTCCACTAAGACGTGCAGACACCGGCTCTGCTGGACGCCCTCCTGGCCACGTGCACAGAAGGTTCTGGCTCCAAGCTCACCTCGTCGTGTCCAGTATCCTCGATTTGACTGGCTTCCCCTCTCTTCCCACATCTGCATTACAGGGTGGATGTGGTTTTCCCCCTCCCACCCCTCCAGGACACATGGAAGTCCCAGCCTTTATACCTGAGAGCACGGAAGGAAGGAAGGAAGGAGAGGAAGAGAGAAAGAAGGGAGAGAGGGAAGGAGGAAGGAAGGAGAGAGAGAGAGATAAAAAAAGAAAGAGAGAGAGAAGAGAAAGAGAGAGAGACAAGAAAGAGAGAGAAGAGGAAAGAAAGAAAGAAAGAAAGAAAGAAAGAAAGAAAGAAAGAAAGAAAGAAAGAAAGAAAGAAAGAAAGAAAGAAAGAAAGAGAAAGAAGATAGGAAAAAGAAAGAGGAAAGAAGGAGAGAAAGAAGAAGAGAAGGAAGGAAGGGGACTTGACCTTGTTAAAACACTTTTGACAGAGCAGGAGAGTGAGGTGTGAACCGTGTCTAAGTGACTTGCAACCCTGCAGGTTGGATACAACACGGCTCAGGTACGAGGGCCAGGTCATCGTGGACATTTCCTTCCTTTTCAGCCAGATGACCAGCTTCCAACGCTTCCTTGACACTAAGTCGGGCACAAGTGATTACAATGTCTCCTCCGCGGTCACTGTCTCCTCGAGGTCACTGTCTCCTCCGTGGTCACTGTGTCCTCCGCGGTCACTGTGTCCTCCGCAGTCACTGTCTCTTCCAAGGTCGATATGCCTCCTCCGTGGTCACTGTCTCCTCCGGGGTCACTGTCTCCTCCGGGGTCACTGTCTCCTCCGGGGTCACTGTCTCTTCCTTGGTCACAGTCCCCTCCCCAGTCACTGTGTCCTCTGGGGTCACTGTCTCCTCTGGGGTGACTGTCTCCTCCGGGGTCACTGTCTCCTCCGCGGTCACTGTCTCCTCGAAGTCACTGTCTCCTCCGAGGGGTCACTGTCTCCTCCGAGGGGTCACTGTCTCCCTTGTGAACAGGCTCCGCTCTCGCGTTAAGGGTGGAGCCCGCTAGGGGTCGCCACTGCGTAGGCTTCGTGGGTGGTAGCAATGTATCCACTTTGCACAGTTACAATGTATCCGCTTCGTGCTGTTACAATGTATCCACTTTCTGCGGTCACGATGTATCCGCTTTTGCGATTACAATGTACCCATTTTGTGCATCACGATGTATCGGCTTTTACGGTCACAATGTATCCACTTTCTGCAGTCACAATGTATCCACTGTCTGCATATGATATCATATCATATTTATATATTACAAATATTATATTTATATGTTTTCTAT
>NW_006400240.1:190040-190773 GCF_000299155.1 Elephantulus edwardii | reverse complement strand
AGAAAATTATTTTTAATCTTTATTAGTTTATGTATAAAATTCAAATACATTGTTTTTAAGAACAAATTATTTCCATGTCTCTCACCCCGCCCTCACAGATTGCATAATTCCATGATTAATCTGTACAAAAGCTTTGAATTTTCGTTCATTTCTTGTGACCGTAAGCTTTTATGGAAAGAATGTTTTGTGTCTGGCTTCCAAGGGGCTGCTGGTGGGTTTGAACCAGTGACCTCAGGGTTAGCATTCCAGTCCTGTCACCGCTACCCCACTCAGCAGACCCCCTTCTATATTTATATACACCCTAATGCCCCACCTTCTCACCACAGAATTCGTGTTGTGTTTGCTCTATGTAAAGGCTTTGTGCTCGCTGTGTAGAAATAAGATTTAAGGTTTCCACACAAACCTGCAAATGCAGCCTGGGCCTTCCCATTTCAGGAGAGTCAGTGTCCCTCAACGTGGGGGAAAAAAACAGAGATAAAATAAAAAACCTTCCAACTCTCCTGTTCTTCCCGCCCGCAGACCCTCTGTCTCTTCATTGTCTGACTCGATCTGCTTTTTACTTTATCTGCCGAACCTTTTACATTTTAACACATTTCCACTCACCTTGGACGCCTCGAACCAAAGGGGGAGGGGAGAAAAAAACAATAAAGTTTAATCTTCTCCCTTGACAATGATTTATGGAGCGCTTGGAAAACAGTTTTCAGGTATTAACATTAAAAAGCCTTCCCCCCCC
>NW_006400240.1:187747-189095 GCF_000299155.1 Elephantulus edwardii | reverse complement strand
ATTTTTTTAATATTTTTTTCCAGGTTTGCAGAGACTAACTTGAAAGGAATTGCACTGCCACCCTGAAGGTACAGGGTTCGAATCCACCCTCTGTTCTGAGGGACCAAGGTGGGGCCGTTTCGTCCAGTGAGATTTACAGCCTCTGGAGACCCGCTGGATGGCCAGCGAAGGCATCAGCTCTGCCTTGACCACCGTGGGTGTTTGGAGTCCAAGGGGCTGAAATTTCCTCTTACAGTTTCTATGCTGAATTTGGGCCTATATGACCGTCATCCTGTGTGTCCAGGGATTCCTCCAAGACCCTTCAGAACCCACTGGATTTGACGTTTAGAGTTTATTCTTTTTATTTAATAATTTTAATGAACATTGACAGAGATTTTGGATTTCCATTCATTCCTTGCTGCCAAATTTTGGGTTTAAGTTGAAGTGTATTTCTTTGAGGATTTTGTCTTTATGGGACCAAATCAGTGGTCAGTCCCAGAACCTACAACCTTTTGAGGAAGCTGGCAGCCCACGTAATAACAGGATGACCCGTTCACCCTCCCTTTCTTGCAGGTCTTGCTGGGAGCTGGGGAGTCTGAACTGACCCCTAGCTGACCGTTCAGTGGGCTTTCAGAAGCAGGAAAGTCCACAGAGGACAATATGGCCTGTTTAGTCTCCCCTGGAAAAGCTAAAGGATTCGAATCTTGTACCTTTGGGTTCACAGCCCAATTCCTTACTCCCCAAATTTATCAAATACCCCAAATCCTTTTAATCTGCAGAAAAAAAAATCAGTTCTCACAACAGCCTCAGGCTTGTGTCTTCCACATGTAGCCATTGAAGTGGACAGCAAGAAATGGACAACCCCCCCCCCAGGCGCCGACTTGGGGCCACCCCCGCCTGCCAAGGGCATCCATTCATGCAGGCAGGTGGGGGTCCCCGTGTGCTTTTGGGGTGCATGGGTTTTGACACAATTGCATGCACCTGAAGCCCCCCATCCTCCCTCCCTCTGTTTCCATGAGGACAGAGGGGCTGGGAAATTGAGGCAGCCCCCACTCCCACCACCACCTCCCCATCCCAACAGTTCAGAATGCTCAGGAAATGGGGGACACGGGTCTGAGGGGCCCACGTCACACCTGCTTTGTAGTAGGGTCTCCCTGCACCCCACGGACTCGCCCCGGCAGGAGACAGGCAGCTTGTCAGGCGGTCAGGAGGCCTGGAGACACGTCCACGGTCAGCACAAAGCAGAGCTCGGTTCTTGTGTTCCCCACTCCCCGGGGAAAAGGGTCAGGGGGACGTCTGGGGTCTGCATGTCACTGGACAATCATGTTCTCTCTCTCTCCTTGGCTCTGTCTGTCTGTCTCTGTCTCTC
>NW_006400240.1:185939-187091 GCF_000299155.1 Elephantulus edwardii | reverse complement strand
TCTCTCTCCTCCTCCTCCTTCTTCTCTCTCTTTTCTCTCTCCCTCTCTCTCTCTCTCCTTTTCTCTCTCTCTTTGTCTCTGTCTCTCTGTCTGTCTTTCTCTCTCTCCTTGTCTCTGTTTCTGTCCTTGTCTCTGTCTCTCTCCTAGTCTCTGTCTCTCTTTCTGTCCTTCTGTCTTTCTTTCTGTCTCTGTCTCTCTCTCTCTCTCCAGTCTCTCTCTGTCCTTCTGTCTTTCTTTCTGTCTCCCTGTCTTTCTCTCTGTCTGTGTGTCTCTCTGTCTCTCTCTCACAGAGTAAACACGGTGTTTGCACCTGGAATCTGCCTACTGATCCTTCTTCACCTTTCCACACTCTCAGGTCAGGACGCCTCAGTCCAAGGGTGAGATGGGTGGACAGAACGAGGCCAGGGGACCACTTTTCCAGGGCAGAGGCAGTGGTACTGCTGACCAGGCCTCTCTAATGACCAGAAACAGGAGCCTTCAAAAAGGACCCACTGGTCCCTCATCTGCCCAGAGGACGTGGGGGGGGTCCAGCCTTGACCATGTGGGGCTGGACAGTGAACCCCCAAGTGGCATTGATTGCACTGTGATGTCAGAGCCAAATCTTAGCAATCCACGTGCAGTGCCAACCCCATGCACACACATGGTCCCACAAAGTGTCTGATAGAGATAGAGATAGAGATATATTGATATATATTGATATTGATATATATTGATATTGATAGATATTGATATATATATTGATTGATATTGATATATATTAGATGATATTTCTAGTTTCTAGATATTTCTAGTTTACATATACTAGTTTATATATGATATTTCTAGTTTATAGATGATATTTCTAGTTGATAGATGATGTTTCTAGTTGATAGATGATATTTCTAGTTGATTGATAGATGATATTTCTAGTTAATAGATGATATTTCTAGTTTATAGATGATATTTCTAGTTTACATATACTAGTTGATAGATGATATTTCTAGTTTATAGATGATATTTCTAGTTGATCTATGATATTTCTAGTTGATATATGATATTTCTAGTTGATACATGATATTTCTAGTTGATATATGATGTTTCTAGTTGATATATGATATTTCTAGTTGATATATGTATTTCTATTTTATATATGATATTTCTATTTTATTTATA
>NW_006400240.1:184162-185753 GCF_000299155.1 Elephantulus edwardii | reverse complement strand
TTTATTACTTAAATTGGTTATTCACACAACCAGTGACATTTGGGGCTTTCTTATTGCTATTTTTCACTCATTAATAGTTTTTCAATTGTTTGCCTGTTGCCGGAGCATTGACTGTTTTCCTCCAGCTGCATGACTCACAATCATTTCCATTTTTTATTGTCTTTTTTTCAGGTCTGTGTTTCTGGTTTACTTTCTGTGAAAATCTTAATTTATTTTCTGATAGACTCATTCACATCTTGTGTCCCTGTGACGTGGATTCATTTACCATTTGTAGCGATTGGAAACTTATCAATCAGCTCCTTCCCACCATGGTGAATGACTGGGGTTTCCTTTGATATCGTTATTGATGACTGATCAACGCAGTTATCAATCAGAGCAGGAGGGTATCCTGGGCTTTCCTCCCTCCATCCGTCTGTCCCCCATGTGCACCCGTGTCCACATGCACGAGTGTCCACACGTGTCTCTGATGCCCTGTCCATCTGTCAAGTCCTCTCTGCCCTGTGAGCTGACCCCACAGGACAGCTGCCCTCGTCTGACCAGCCTCCGACACGAGCCTCCAATGAGAGGCCTCTCGGCCCTGGACAGATCAAAGCAGGTCATGAATAATAGATGGCCAGGAGTTGACCACAGGGTCAGCTCTCTCAAGGTCAGCTCTCGCAGGGTCAGCTCTCTAGGGGTCAGCTCTCCTAGGGGTCAGCTCGCCCGGGGTCAGCTCTCCCAGGGGTCAGCTCACTGTCCCAGTCCTTGCTGCAGCCAGGACAGGGGCCAGGAGGGACGTGTCCTCCGCAGGCAGCTGACCACCTGGACATGGGGCTGGGAAGGGGGGGTCACCTCACACGCTTGACCAGCAAATACATCTGTGTTGCAGGAAACACATCTGAAGTTATGGACTGGGATGGGCAGACCTGGCCTCATGGACTTTGGGGCATGTGGTCGTCAGGGGTCAGTCCTTGGCGGAGGACACTCTGCTGGGGACGGTGGAGGGTCAGAGACAGAAAGAAAGACTGTCTATGAGATGGATGGACAGAGTGACCACAGCAATTAGCTAGAACCTGTCAGAGACGGTGAAAGATGTCAGAGGACAGGACAGTGGTCAGCTCTGTGTCCATCCCAACACCCAGCCAGGCCTTTGAGATCTTTCCAAGGACACATTGTGGGACATCGAGTCATTCTCCACTTTTTTGAACTCCCCATGGAACCTCTTTACCCTCCAAAAAATGGGGCCCTTTTCTGGGACCATCACTCAGGGTCACTGACTGTCCACTCCGTCCCCTCTCCATCCTTTCCTGAAAAAATAGCCTTTGACATGTGTCCAAAATGATTGCATTAGGCCAAGTGGGCCGTGATGGATAACCTCATATGGGGCCACTGGACGCATCGATTACTGGAGGGGTATTAATTATTCAGCCTGAGTCTCCCTAAGAACCCCCAAATCGATCCTGGAAATTACAGAAAAAGAAACTCTCTCTCCCCACCACGAGCCCCCTGACACGTAATAAAACAGGAATCACCAAGAACGCCGTCATATGCTTAATAAAAAACATTTATTTCCCTGTCAATCCCACAAGGGACGAGATTCCATGTGTGATGA
>NW_006400240.1:175011-181946 GCF_000299155.1 Elephantulus edwardii | reverse complement strand
TCCTCCATCTTGTCTTCATCCTCCGTCTTGTTCCCGTCCTCCATCTTGTCTCTTGTCCTCCATCTTATCTCATCCTCCATCTTGTCCCTCCATCTTGTCTCCTGTCCTCCAACTTGTCTCTCATTCTCCATCTTGTTCCCATCCTCCATCTTGTTCCCATCCTCCATCTTGTCTCCTGTCCTCCATCTTGTACCCATCCTCCATTTTGTCTTCATCCTCCATCTTGTCTCCTGTCCTCCATCTTGTCCTCTGTCCTCCATCTTGTTCCCATCCTCCATCTTGTTCCCATCCTCCATCTTGTCTCCTGTCCTCCATCTTGTCTTCATCCTCCATCTTGTCTCATCCTCAGTCTTGTCCCCACCATCCTCCAGGGCCTGGAGCAGAACAGATGTGGAGAAAACACCCATGTTCCTTGTCTCCAGCAAAAGCATGCACAGGGCATCATGGAGGGAACATGGGCATCTCTATGAAGGCTGTATGAGAACATGGATCCCCTGTCCCTAGACCAGCTTGAGGGCAGATGGACAGATGTCCTGGTCCAGTGGGTGCATGGCTGGACCACACAGTAAACATTAGGGACCGTGTCATGATAGGCACCTGGTTCACACTCACCATGGGCCCCCCAGACTCTCAGTCTCTTTCATGTCCACTCCCCCTAGCAGCATCCAGACCCAAGACCCTCCATCCGTCCAGTGTCCACTCCCCGCAGCAGTGTCCAGCGCCAAGACCCCATCCTTTCCAACTTTCACTTACCCCAGCAGCATGCAGCCCCAAGACCCCCATCCGTTCTAGTGTCCACTCCCCCCAGCAGCGTCCAGCACCAAGATGCCCATCTATTCCAGCGTCCACTCACACCAGCAGTGTCTAGCCCCAACACCCCCATCCATTCCAGTGTCCACTCTCCGCAGCAATGTCCAGTGCCAAGACCCCCATCCGTTCCAGTGTCCACTCACCCCCAGCAGCGTCCAGCACCAAGATGCCCATCCGTTCCAACGTCCACTCACCCCAGCAGCGTCCAGCCCCAAGACCTCCCCATCCATTCCAGCATCCACTCCCTGCAGCAGTGTCCCCCCCCAAGACCCCCCCATCCGTTCCAGCGTCCACTCCTCCCAGCAGTGTCCAATGCCGAGACCCTCTATCCATTCCAGCATCCACTCACCCCTGCAGCATCCAACTCCAAGACCTCCCCATATGTTCCAGGGTCCACTCACCTTAGCAGTGTCCAGCACCAAGATGCCCATCCATTCCAGCATCCACTCACCCCAGCAATGTCCAGCGCCAAGACCCCCATGTATTCCAGTGTCCACTCCCCGCAGCAGTGTCCAGTGCCAAGACCCCCCATCTGTTCCAGTGTCCACTCACCCCAGCAGCGTCTAGCCCCAAGATCTTCCTTCTGTTCCACTTATGAAGACCGTTTACCCTCTTTCCTGAGGCTGCAAATCGTCCAGGGTGAGAATGATGTCCATCCTCCCCACCCCTGGCTCCCAGAAAGCACTTGGTGGATTTGAACTGCCCGTCTTTTGCTTTACGGCCTACCTGGTAAACACCCTTGACCATCCAAGGTCATTAGGAACATTGGACTTAAAACCCACTCAGTCTTGAGCGGTGGGTAGTGACCCCTCACTGACCCTCCAGTGGGTTTTCAGAGGCTGAAATGACCCAAGAAAGGGGTTGCCCCTCTGTGTGCCTCAGAGGAGTTGGGAGGGGAGGCCCCCGGAGCCAGGAGCCTCCCCGGGTCAAGGAGCTCAGATCCGTAAGGAAGGTGACCCCCAGAACCCTGTTAGATACACATATTGTCCTGCTACTCTTTCCAGGTCCAGCCCACCCACAGTGGACCCTCCAACGGGGTGGCAGAGCCTGCAAACCACCCAGGATGGGAAGGTCCATCCTTCCAACAAGGAGAAGCTCTGGGATTCAAACTGCCTGCCTCGGGGTCAGAAGTGCAAGTCCTTACAGACTAGACCCATCGGGGCAGAAACAGAGATGAGGTGGGTGGGTGGGTGGGTGGGTAGATGAATGGATGTAGAGATAGAGAGAAAGAGGGGGAATCAATAGATAGATAGATGATGGGTGGATGGATAGATGGACAGAGCTAGATTAGATAGATGGATGGATGGATGGATAGATAGATAGATAGATAGATAGATAGATAGATAGATAGGAGAGAGAGATGGATGGATGGATGGATGGATGGATGGATGGATGGATGGATGGATGGATGGATGGATGTTTAGATGGTAGGACAGACCGATGGATGGATGGGTGGGTGGATGGATATACATGGATCCTTGGAAGGATGGATGATGGATAAACTAGAGATACATTGAGTGGTTACAGCCCCTTGATGGCTTCTCCCCACATCCCTCCTGGTGGCCCCACGTCCACCACACAATCTAGTCTCGTGGGCAGCAGCCTGGAGTCCTGGGGTGCGGACCCTCCGGACATGATGGTGGGAGATGGTGCCTTCGGCCAAGACGTGTGTTGAGTGCTCCTGGGACATCCTGATGTCCACGGATAATGTACACAGAAAGAGAGAGAAAAGAGGGGAAGGGAGGGGAGGAGAGGAGAGGGACAAAGGGAGGGAGAGAGTGTGTCTGTCCTTCTGCATGTTACACACACTGTCATGCACAGTCTCTGTATGTCTGTCTGTCTCTATGACACAAACCTACAGGCAGGCACATTGTCTGTCTTTCTCTCCTGTCCACCTTCCCACTGCCCGATCCATCTCTCTCTCTCTTTCTGTCTCTCCCTGTGTGTTTGTCTCTGTCTCTCTATTTTTCTCTCTGTCTTTCCTTCTCTCTCTCTCTCTCTCCCTCCCCCATCTCTCCTCGCTCTCTTTCTCTCTTTCTGTCTCTCCTTCTCTCTCTTTTTCCCTCCTTCTGTCACTCTCCTCTCTCTCCTTCTCGCTCTCTTTCTGTCTCTCATCTCTCTCTCTCTCTCTCTCTCTCCTCTCTGTCTCTCTCTCTCCCTCTCTCTCTCTCTCCCCTTTTCTCTCTCTCTCCTCTCTCTCATTCTGTCTCTCCTCTCTCTTTTTCCCTCCTTCTCTCTCTCTCCCCCCTCTGTCCTCTCATTCCCCCTTCTTCTCTGCGTTTCTCTCTCTCTCTCTCTCTCTCTCTCTCTCTCTCTCTCTCTCTCTCTCGTCCTGAGCACGCTCACAGGGGCTCCCCGCAGGCCCCTCCCCGCGGCCCCTGTCAATCTCCCCGCAGCCTCCCCGGGTGCGCCCGCCTTCGGGCCCCGCCAGCGCGCAGCAGCGTGGGGAGCTGGGTTATTGCTTCTGACAGCTGTTGGCAGCTGGACAGCTGCGCCCTTCAACGAGGGCCTCGCTCTCCAAGTCCCTGGGAGGTGGAATTCGGACGGAGCAGCAATTAGGGCGCCTGAGAGCCTTGGGGGGTGAGCGCCCTCCTCAGCGTGGAGAGGTGCTCCTTAACCAGAATCCCTCGGACACTCTGCTTCTGACACTGCCTCTCCATTGGGCGAGCACAGGGCATTTCAACAAGGGAAATTTGCACATAGAATCACTCACCTCTCGCTCACCAGGCAGATTGGCTCATTTCGAACCAGTAACTTGTGCGCGTGCCAAATGCCAGCCCGCACAGATCACTCCATCTACCATCATATCCAGGCGCCTCGGGCCCCTGAGAACCGGGGAACCTTCACCACCCTGGCCACAAAAAGGGCTAACATAAGTAGAAAATTTCTTGAGGACACTCTGGTTCCGAGGGTGTCCCTACCTCGTGCACTCACTCATCCTGGACATTCATCCCGTGTGTGCACCGTGGGGTTTGCAAGGGGGACATTTGCAAATATAATCATTCAGTTCCTCCTCCCCGAGCAGTTTAGCCAATTTGGACGCAGCGCAAAGGCACACCAGCGCGCGCAAAAGGCGCACAATTGCTCCAAAGTCAGGTCTATATGCTTGGGGCGATGCGCACACTGGTCCCAAAGTCAAACCAATGCGCTTGGAGCAATGGAGAATCATCATTAGGTAGGAGGCAGGCCACCAAGAGGAGCTGCTGAATCACAATATTGAAGACACACTCTGTGTCCCACGTGCCCAGACTCCGGAACGCATGCCTGTGGACGCTCGCATTCCGTGCGCGCTTGGAGTTGACAGAGGGCAGCTGGTAAATGGGATAGCGCGGACCCCCTCTGCAGGCAGCGAGGCCCATGGAGATGCGGTTCAACTGTGATTCCCTGCTCGCAAAGTGGACATACAAGCGCTCCAGTGTCAGATCCACGCGCCTGGGGGGATGGCCTCTGAAACCAGGGATGCGCGCTCTGCAACGTGGACACGATCTCCTTCACCAGAAGATGGAGGAGACTCTGGTTCAGAGGTCCCTGCATCTTGCGCGCTTCCTGGCGACCCTTTTCTTGCGCACCTAGGATTTGCTGGGGGGAAAAAACTGCAAATATAATAATTCAGCCGCCTCTCCAAACAGCGTAGCCAACTGGAACGAGGCGCAATCACAAACCACCGTGCGTAAAATGCGCACAGGTGCGCGCGCCAAGGTTAGGTCCACGCGCGTCTCTCCAGCTGCCCTGGTTGGACGGTGCCAAGGGCCGATCAGGACCAGGTCTCAGTGTTTCCCTGTTTCAGGTGCGCCTGCCTTACCTGAGCGCACAGGTGAAGCTTTCAGGCTGTCTGGCACCGCACTGTGTCCGCATTCGCCATCGTGGGAGCTCGCGCTAAGAGACCCAAGGATTGGGGTGCCCTCAGCTCAGCGCAAAAGCGGGGCGAGAAGGTGGCCCCGCCAGGCTTTTCAAGAAAAGGCAAACAGTCCATAAAGACCATGGGTAGAAGGTGATGGCTAGAGAAAGGTTAAGGCACAGAAACAAACAAAGCGCCGGCAGGGACGGGAAGGGGCTTGGGGAGCAGAAAATGGCTAGATTATTGGGATTATTGGGGCTAGTCAGTGTGGAACTTGGAGAGGAAGGGATGCCTGTGTAGTCTCATCACTGGAGCTGGGAAACTGACCGTCCGGGAGCGCAGGGACACCTCCCCAACCAGCAATGCGCTTGGTAAACCTAACCCCCCCAAAAAAGTTCAGAGTCCCCCATCCTCCCTGCCCCTCCGTGGACTCACAAGACAGAGAAAGGACAAAGGAAAGAAAGTGGGCTGGATCCTTGGGACTTTTTAGGGGGAGAAAAAAAATAAAAATATATCTATATATACATACATGTGTACATATACATACACATATACACATACACATATATCTCTATCTCTATATCATCTATATATGTCTATGTGTATCATCTGTTTATCTATCATTTATGTCTCTATCTACGTAGCTATGTATTTATCTATCTGTATCTGTATCATCTATATCATCTATATCTTTATATCTATATATCTCTATCTCTATATCTATCCGTATCCATACTATATACCTATCGATATCTATCTATATCTATATCTGTATCTGTATCTGAATCTATATCATCTATCTCTATCTCTATCATCTATATCTCTATCATCTATCTCTCTATTTCTATCTCTAGCTATATATCTCTAAGATACCTATGTATTTATGTTTGTGTCCTTTGGGGGAAGTATGCACATTTTCATTTTTATTTACTTTTTTATTTGTGTGTGTCTCTCTCTGTGTCTCTCCATCTCTCTCTGTCTCTTTGTCCCTCTCCACATGTCTCCGTCTGTCTGTCCGTTTCTCCTTTTTCCTCTATGTCTCTCTGTGTCTCTCTCCACATGTCTCTGTCTCTCTGTCTCTGTGTCTCCCGTTTGCTCTGTGTGTGTCTCTCTGTGTCTCTCTCTGTCTGTCCTTCTCTGTCTGTCTCTGTCTCTCTGTCTCCCTGTCTCTCTGTCCCTGTCTCTCTCTGTCTCTCATTCTTTCTCTCTGTGTCGATATCTCTCTCTGTCTCTCTCCACATGTCTCTGTCTCTCTGTGTCCTTCTGTCTGTCTATGTCTATGTCTCTGTCTCTTTGTCTCTGTCTCTCCACATATCTGTCTGTCTGCCTGTCTGTCTCTGTGTTTCCCTTTGCCTGTGTCTATGTCTCTCTCTGTGTCTCTATATCTCTCTCTTTATCTCTCATTCACTTTCTGTCTCTCTGTCTCTGTCCTTTTGTCTGTCTCTCTTTCTCTGTGTCTCCCTGTCTCTGTATCTCTCTCCTCTGTTTCGGTCTCTGTCTTTCTCTGTGTCTCTGTGTGTGTCTCTCTGTCTCTGTCTCTCTCTGTCTCCCTCTCTCTCTGTCTGTCTGTCTCTCTGTCTGTCTTTTCTCACCCTTTTCTCGAGGAGAACTGTGTCCTCTTGCATTGACAGACAGGAGACACATGACGTGTCCTTTATTTAAAAACCAACTCCAGCACCCCGCCCAGAACCCCCCTTCTTACTGTCCTTTGGGCTTTTCATGGAAGACGTTAAGGTCAAGCCTGTGGACGTGCACAGCCAGCGGGCAGTGGCAGTGGACAGTGGGCAGCAGGCAGCTGGCAGTGGGTCCTGCAAGGCTTTCTGAAACAGAGCCCTGACGACGGTCAGGAGGGCCTGGGTGACAAATGGCTATCAGACATTGTATCTCCAGCCCTGTGTCCAGGATGGCTGTGGTCACTCAGGGCTGGGACATAACCAGTGAACTGTGTCCACCAGAAAGTGCAGAAGGCATGGAACAGAGCATTGGAAGGGAGGCATTTAAATCCTTCAGTGGGCTTGACTTTCAATATCTCCAAAATCTATGAAAAATGTGTTAATTTGGCTTTACTATTAAAGTGTATTTTAAATCTATTACACTGTCTTTACTGTTAAAATCTATTAAGTCTATTTAAAGTTTATTAAATTGGCTTTACTTGTAAAATCTATTAAATCTATTTAAAATCTATTAAATTGGCTTTACTTGTAAAATCAAGTAAATCTCAATGAATGAATGGAAATCCGAAATCTCTGTAAATGTTCATTAAAATTATTAAAATAAAAAAATTTTA
>NW_006400240.1:173121-174226 GCF_000299155.1 Elephantulus edwardii | reverse complement strand
ATATTTAATATATACATCTGTGTTGCATTAATTACATACATACATTTTGTATTAAATATATACATCAATTTGATATTTCATATGTACACCTATTTTTCTATGAAACCTCTAACGACATCTATTCATATGTTCAGCTATTCATATATTCAGTATGTCCATCTATTTTATATTCAGTGTAAACCCTTTTTTATATCCCATATGTACATCTATATTTCTATGAAACTTCTAAGCACATCAATTTTTATATTCAATATGTCCATCTATTTGATATTCAATGTATACATCAATTTTTATATTCCATATGTTCCTCTAATTTCTATGAAACCTCTAACCACATCTATTTTGATATTTAATATGTCCATCTCTTTGATATTCAGTATAAATGTCTATTTTTATATTCCATATACACATCTCTATTTCTATGAAACTTCGAAGCACATCTATTTTCATATTCAATGTCCATCTTTTTTATATCCAATGTATATATCTATTTTTATTTTCCATATACACCTCTCTATTTCTGTAAAACTTCTAAGCACATCTATTTTGATATTCAAGATGTCTCTCTGCTTTATATTTTATTTTATATTCATTTTCTAGTCAATGTATACATCTATAATTTTCTCTTCCATATGTATCTATATGTTTTCATGAATGAAGCCTCTGGCCCTGGCTGTTTTTATATTCCATACGTACATCTGTTTTAATATAAAAAGTATCCATCTACCCCTGATTTTTACCTTAACCTAGAAAACATAGAAGCCTGTTTCTATGAACCAGATGAGACTCACCCATGTCTGTGAGGATTCCCTGCCCGGCCAACCCGTGAAGACTCTCTGGCCTCTGGCCTGATACTGGCCTCTGCTGGGCAGGGGTCAGGGTGGACATGGGGTGGACAGAGGCCGTATCACTCTGGGAGGTCCCTCATCTGCTTCTCTTGTCTCTCCATCCTCCCTGCCTCCCCCTTGCCTTCTACTCTCACGACTTCCCTCCTCACCCCCACATCTAGGTCTCCCCCAACCCTTTTCCTCCTCCTCCTCCTCTTCTTCTTCATTATTATTTTGTTATTATTATTATTATTATTATTATTATTATTATTATTATT
>NW_006400240.1:162395-173021 GCF_000299155.1 Elephantulus edwardii | reverse complement strand
CCCAGTCACTGAATCAATCCACCTCATAGAGGGTCTTCCCCTCCTGCGCTGTCCCTCCACCCTCCCAAGCATAATGTCCCTCTCCAAGGACCCGTCCCTCCTTGCAACATGTCCAAAGTATGTCAGACAAAGCCCCAGAATTCTTGCCTCCACGGAGTAACCTGGTTTAACCCTCTCTAGGATGAATCTGTTTTCTTGGCAGTCCATGGTACATTCAATACTCTTCTCCAGCACCACAGCTCAAAGGCGTCAATTGTCCTTCTATCCTCCCTAGTCACTGTCCAACTCTCTGATACATAACAAGTGATTGCAAAAACCATGGCCTATATCAGGCGCACCTTAGTCTCCAGAGACACACCGTTGCTCTTGAGTACTTTAGAGACGTCCCTAACAGCAGACTTTCCCATCGCAATACTTTTTTTATACAATTTGAGCATCGACTGCAGAGCCTCCCCATGCCCTGCCAGTCCCCCTTATGTCTGTCATATGCTCTGGGTCCTATCTCAACCTCAAGAAGCCCAATGTCCCCATCAGTTGATCCAGATACAACATCCCAGAGCTGGAGAAGAGTGGGGTGGCCCAACGATCTTCTTACAGAAAATGCTAATCTAAGCTAGCGAACACTGAATGATGGAAAGACGGTGAGAAGTGCTTTTTTAGGAATATATCTATATTTGCATGGGGGGTGTCCACCATCCACAAACTTGGCAACAGCCACCGCCAAGACATGCTGCATGGGGAAAATCTGTTGTCAAAAGTTTCTCCCAAGTGCTAAAAGGCGAGGATGTCATATTAATAACTAAGGTGACTTGCCAGGCCCCATGCTTTGGTGTTTGTGGTTGGTTTTTTAATTGCTATGCATGTTTGTGAAACTTTGACCATGAATAAGGATGCCTTTGAGCTGTGGTGTTGGAGAAGATGATTGAACATCCCATGGGTGGTCAAGAGAACAAACAGATCTGTCTTGGACGACATGCAACCAGAACGCTCCGTGGAGACCAGGATGGGGAGACTTGGGCTCATACACTTGGGGCCCGTGGTCAGGAGGGGCCAGTCCTTGGAGAGGGACATCTTTCTGGGGAAGGTGGAGGGTCAGAGACAAGAGAGGAGGATCCTCCATGAGGTGGATGGACACAGTGACATGGACAGCCTGCAGCCATGGTCTGGAGCATGTCAGAGAGGGTGAGTGGGGTAGGACAGGCCAGGGGTGGCTTCTGTCCTTCACGAGGCTGCCAGGAGTTGGCGAGCACTCCACGACACCTCGTAAAGGGGATTATGACTGAGTCTGGGGTTTCTTTTCCTTCTTTTCAGCAGCCACCGTCCACACTTGTCTGCTTGCAAAACCCCAGCCTGCTTTCTGTCGCTGCTGGGACGTTCGTTTCCCTCACAAATCCCAAAAGCCTCGTCCTGCGGGACACACATCACTCAGAAAAAGCAAACAGTGGGGGTGAGGGTCGTGTGACCGGACCCCACAAAGATGCCCACACCTGCAGCACTGGGGGAAACAGCTTGAAACTCAGCTCTGCCAGAAGCATGCCTCCCATGATCAGAGCCAGCTGTCCTGAGAGGGTCGCCTGGCCAATGTGTCCTATGTGTGTCTGCAATCTGTCGACCACTGCTCTCTCAGCCCCAACAAGTCTGGTTTCTCCTGGAAACCTATTTCCATTCCTTTCATATGGACGCAAAAGCTAGCATGGAAAAGGAGGGTGTGACGAATGGGTTTCTTTCTTTTAGGTTTTATTCCACTGGTCTCCGTTCAGCATGCAGGTGGAAGCCCTGGCTGTTCCCACATCTCGGTCACCTCACGGAGGCCAACACTATCCCTATTTCTAGAGAAAAAAATCCATCTCTCCAAAAAAGTAGGGCTTCTAATGGCTCCCTTTTGAAAACAAAAACTAAACCAAACAAGTATTAAGCGGGGAGAGACTTTGGGAAAGGCATGCTCTTCATGTCATGTCACCATGTTGTGATTATTCGAGGATTTATTTAAAAAAAATTAAAAAAAAACACAACAGTGTTCTGTCCAAGTCCTGGGCAGCCTTAAAGAAATGGAGAGGGGTGGAAATTCTCACTGCACACCTATTGCTGTCATCCTTGGAGGTCCAGGTTTTAAATCCAGAGCCAAACACCAAAAATATAAAATCAAGTCCACATGCCAACCTCATCCCATTTTCATTTCAAGTTACAGGGGTGTGTGTGTGTGTGTGTGTGTGTGTGTGTGTGTGTGTGTGTGTTTATCAAGATAAGGTGTAGTTCAACTCAATAGTCTGCTTAGAAGCCTTTGTTGTGGACGATGGAGGGACCACACCGGCTATCCACCTGCTGGCAGATACACATCTGCTGGAAGGTGGACAGTGAGGCCAGCAAGGAACTGACAATCCACATGGAGTATTTGCATTCAGGGAAAGCAGTGTTCTCAATCTCCATGGTGCTGGGGGCCAGTGCAGGGTCTTCCCTCCTGCACACGATGTGATCTCCTTCCTGTCCATGATGCCTTGATGTATACATAGTGTTCCCATCAAACAACACTGAGTCAGCGTTGAGGTTTCTTGTGGATATCAACATCACTCTTTGTGATGGAGTCGAAGGTAGTTTTGTGGACGCCACAAGACCCCATGCCCAGAGAGGAGGGCTGGCAGACAGAGCATGTCGGGGCAGCAGAAACGCTTATTGCTGGTGGTGGTGACCCATCCACTGGGCAGCTCGGGGCTGTTCTCCAAGGAGGACGAGGAGGCCACGGTGTCCAGCTCCTGCTCAAAGTCCAGGGCAATGTAACAGAGCTCCTCCTGGATATCACGGACAATTTCCCGCTCAGCCTGGGCATGAAGCTGTCCCCTCACACGGTGGAGATCTTCAATGTGTAGTCCATCGGATCCTGGTCAGAGAGGTCCAGACACAGGGTGGTGTCAGGGAAGGGCGTCCCTCTTGTAGATGGACACCATGTGGGTGACCCCATCGGTGAAATCCATGAGGATGCTGGTGGTCCAGCCAGAGGCATACAGGGTCAGCATGGCCTGGACGGCGATATACATGGCTGATTGTTGAAGGTCTTGAACATGATCTGGGTCTTCTTCTGGTTAGCCTTGGGGTTCAGCTGGGGTTCCGTGAGCTTGTTGTAGAAGGTGTAGTGCCAGATCTTGTCCATGTCATCCCAGTTAGTGAGAAGGCCATGCTCAATGGCATACTTGAGGGTCAAGATGCCTGTCCTGTTCTGGGCTTTGTTAGCCACCTAGAAGTCCTTCTGGCCCATGCCCACCATCATGCCCTGGTGCCAAAGGCACCCCAAGATGGAGGGGAAGACAGACTGGGGAGCATCATCACCCCCAAAGCTGACTTTGCACAGGCTGGAGACATTGTCTCTGCTGTTACAACAGGCTAATTTTGATGGCATCAACAGTGGACATTGCACACACCCCATGGACTTCCAGAAGAACGAGTCTCTCTCTGACCCTCCACCTTCCCCAGCACAATGTCCTTCTCCAAGGACTGGCCCCTGTTGACCACATGATGTGAGATCAGGTGTCCTCATCCTGACCTGTAAGGAGCAGCCTGCCTCCAAGACAGATCTGACTGTTCCTGGAAGAATGAAAAACAACAAGAAAATAAATATCTGTTTATGAGAGTCACCCCCTTGTGAGAGCTCTGTGATTGCAATACTAGAGAACTAAGTCAAGAACAGCTTCAACTTTAATTATTGATAGGTAATAAAAAAGGACACCACACAGTCTCTGAGATAGAGAGAGATATGGGAGGGAGAGAGAGAGAGAGAATATAACTGTGTCTACACAATTCCATCATGCCGAGCGACTTGTGAATTCTCCATGGAGAAGCTATTTAGAATTGTTCTGAAAGACGGACATGCATGTTGGCAACACAGACCGCGGACAAAACAGTAAAGAGACTGCAATGGACATGGGGACATCGAGAGCGAGAGGGAGAGACAGAGACCAGGAGATAAGAGGACCACGTAGCCCATTGGCATCATGCAAGAATGCTCTTTGCGTGGAAGAGAAGCCAATGTTAGAACGCCTGCTTTGGAAAGCGTGTCTCTCCTCCAAAATTTTTTTTTTTTATGCTTTGAGCAAATGCTTCCAGAGCACATTGGGTTTCCAGGCAGCCATAGGTATTTCTGTTGTCAGATGTTTATGCCAAATAAATGATGGCAACAGATCATCCCACTCCCTCCCTGTAAGTCTCATTTCTACTCATCTATCTAGCCCCTCTGTTCCTGCTTTCTGAGCTCCAACTGTGGGCAAAGGATTTTGGGTTTTTATTAATATTATATTTTAATTTTTTTCTATTCTTTTAATTTACTATCATTATTATCATCATCCTTATTTTTTATTATTTTATTATTATTAATTAGTTGAGGGAACCTTCCCACAGCAAATTGGTTTTCTATTCAAGCACTCACGCAGAAGATTTTTATTCGGTCATATTGATTATAGTACCTGCAAGGTACTATATCGAGATGATTAACAGCTTTAGTTTGCTTGGCTCCACAATCCACACTCTTGGTACCAGCCACCAGGAAATCAAGAGATGAATTGCATTGGGAAAGACTGCCTTCAGAGACCTCTCCAAAGTACTGAAGAGCAACAATGTCATTCTGGAGACTAAGGTGTGCCTGATACAGGCCATGGTCTTTGCAATCACTTGCTATACATCAGTGAGATGGACAATGACTAGGGAGGATAGAAGGAGAGTTGATGTCTTTAAGCTGCAGTGCTGGAGAAGAGTATTGAATATACTATGGGCTGCTAGGAGAACAAACAGGTTCATCCTGGAGAGGGTTAAACCAGGCTGCTCCTTGGAGGCAAGGATTCTGAAGCTCCATCTGATATGCTTCGGAAATGTTGCAAGGAGGGACCAGTCCTTGGGGAGGGAAGGTGGAGGGACAGCGCAGGAGAGGAAGACCCTCGATGAGATGGATTGAATCAGTGACTGGGGTCATATAGGTGTGTCACAGACAGTAAGATTGGCACAGGATAGAGCAGGGTTTAGGGCTGTTGTCCATAGGGTCGCTATGAGTTGCAGGCAACTCGACAACACATAACAACAACAATCTACAAGGTAACTACCTCCTTCCCCATCCCTCTCTGTGAAGCTCATGGCCTTTCATCCTCTCCTGCTTTTTGTCCATTTGTATCTTGACATAAGTGGGTGGGCACACACTCCCAGCTTGGTGGAATCACATCTTCCCAGGGACAATGTTCCATGCGATGTCTTTTCTACGTCTGTGGGAACCCAATCTTCATAGTTTCCCTTGGGCATCTTCTGAGGAACCCTCTCTCCCATCACAATCTCAGATGCCTGGAATTCCTTATTTCTCAGGACTGTTCTGTGGGTATCAAGATATCCCCTCCAGCCCACACTTAAAGGTCACCTGTCCCAGGTGAGGCTGGTGCTGCAAGAGTGAGGACATTGACCCTCGGACATCAAGAGACAACACCAGCATGATACAGAATAGGATTCCGTTCTCCTTGGCGTTGGAAACTGAAATCCCAGTTTCTTTTGTAGACCTAGAGGAATTTCTCCCTCTCTTCCTACAGCTTCTATGGACTTTTTAAAAAAGAGAGTATATTAGTGACTAGATAAAGCGAAGTTGGACTGATCTGTTTTCCAAGTACAGAGAATTACAAGGAACAGAGAAAGGAAGTATTCAATGGATGCAGACATCATAGAACCTGAAATCTAGACTCATCAACTGGGTGGAAATACTTTTAACACCAAAGAGAAACATTCACTTGAACAAAACATACCAACACAGCTATGAACAGAAACATGAAACTGGATTTAAATAAATGACTGTTCTCTACATATTCTAACAGGAGTCAGGTGTTTGACGTGAATCTTGTCATTATTGTTGATTGCTGTCAATTCAAGCATGACTCCTAGTGACCCTATGAACCAGAGGCCTGAAGCCTCTCTATAACTATTGTCATTTCTCCATAGAGTTTCCAGAGGCATATGGTTTAAGAAGTGGATGCCACTCCTGCTTCCAAACCTGAATCAGTCTAGGAACTCCACCAATCTCTGTCCACTGTGAGCAGCCAATTATGGTATTTGACAGACCTATGGTACAGTTGTCCATCATCATAGCAATTCTAAGTTACTTCAGAAGAACAAATAGATCATGGCTGTACCACTTATATGAATGTTTACTAGCTGCTGTGCTGGAGAAGGAGGGGCAATCTCCTTTACCAGTCAGATCCTATTTGATGGTACACACACACACACAAAATAATAAAATAATTTTTTAAAAAATAAAGGTATGTTCATCTCAATGAATTTTTTAAAAATAAAAGTATGTTCATGTCAAATTCATTATCGTTTGGCCCAAAGGCCACAGGCCCAAGGGCCCTATGTCCTTTTAAATACCATCATACCCATCCTATAAACAGGACAATATCTTTTTCTTTACTGGGAGGCATAAGGCGTTAAAGGGAAAAGGGATGGTGGTCAGGAGTTCCTTTATGATAAATGAGTAAATTTGAGGTTTGTGGCCATAAAGGTCTTCAGCAAGGTTTGGACATGATTTTGGGTGAGGAAGGAGGAATCTGAGGTTTGAGGTCCTACGAGGATTAGATAAGGATGTGGAGCAATGAAGGAATGTGCCCCCTTCAAATTCTCAAAGTGGTTGCACAATTCCACGTCCCACCAGCAGCACACAAGAGTTCCCTTCCTCTCTCGCACTACACCCTTGGCACGGTGTAACTCTGTCTCACACACGGTGGGCATGTCATCCAGAGGGGCTGGGCCTTTGTAGAAGAGAGTTCTACTTTGTAAAGTAGGTCAGAGGAGAGGAAGTGTCTCTCAGGTAGAGAGACTAGCATCTCGGGAGTGACAAAGAGCTGAGACACAAGAGAGACTCACCCTGGTGCAGGATTTAGGCTCCAAGACCCATGTGAAGCATTCGCCGCACCCCATGCCTCCCCAGCAAGCACCACACACACACACCCCTGGGGTCCCCCAGTACCGTCACCCACTCCCACATCTCTCACACCCAGACAACTATTCACATCTCTTCTGCTTCTCCCGATCGACTTCCCTGCCCTCATTTCTCCTTGTCCCAATTTCCTCACCCAGTTCCACATTCACCATTATTATTGCGTAGCGTTCCGTCTAGTCTATTTAGGTCGCCTTAAATGATTTCTTAAAAATAATAGGTATGCAAATGTTGAAGGGGGCAGCTTAGCGAGCTGAGAGTGTCTGTGCCTCAGAGGGTCGGCAGTGGTAGGGAATCTGCCTAATTAGTTAGTTTTTACAGAGATTCTTCTCAATCCAGGTCCTTTTTTTAGGGTGAGGCTTACCTCTCAAGTCTTTTGGGAGAAGAAATGTTTTCTCGTCTTTCCTTCAGAAGCCCTCCTTAGAAGACTGGCTAACCCAGTGCAGTGATTGGAAGCCTTCTCTTACAGAGGATGATACTCTAAGCTAGCGAACGCTGAATGATGGAAAAGCATCGAGAAGTGATTTTTAGGAATATATCTATTCATTTTCTCACAATACAGGAGCTGTGAGTCCCAATTCAAGGCACCAGAGACTCTCTTTCTATTCCTTCCAGGGAAAGAGGACAATCTCTGGTCCAGTTCTCTCTGATGTCCTCAGCTTGACCCTCTTTATCTTTCTACCTTCCAGAGTTTAACCTGCTCTTTTTAGGTCTCAAAGGGGAAAGTTTGAAGGGCATCCCTTACATTGATATGAGCTCATTCTCTCTCTCTCTCTCTCTCACACACACACACACATGCACACACACACACACACACACACACACACCTAAAGCCTCACACCTGTTTAATGACTCAGGGAGGCCTGATCCAGGCCAAGAAATTTCCCCTTCACTAGCGTGCAAGTGAAAGTCAGACGAGGAACAGAGAGGAAAGCAGGAGCGTCCATGAATTGTGGGGTTGGAGACGGAGTCGAGGGTCTTCAGCACCCTTGATTTGAGAGCACTCTCTAAGCACCCCATGAAACACAGATCTGGATGCTGTCCTGTCCTATGTCATCCTCAGCATCTCGGACACACTGAAGTCCACTGCTGAAGTCACTGCGTCCATCCACCGACCAGGTTGAAGCTCTTCCTCTCCATTACCAACTCTCCACCTTTCGAAATAGAATATGGATGGTCCCACGAACTGGCCCCTGTTTGCTCTTTCTCCAAGACAGACCTGTGTGTTCCCTTGGCCGTCCATGGGATGGCCAATGTTGTTGTTGTTGTTGCTGTTGTTGTTGTTGTTTTGTGCAAAGCGACCCTATAACTCATAGATCTGAGCCCTCCCCATTCTCACCATCTCTTAGATGTTCGATGCCATGGCTGCTGTCCTGTGTCCACCCTTCTTACACAATCCTGGACTGTATGGGGCTCTCTGGCTGCATTTTTTCCCCAGGACAGATCTGTCTGTTTTCTTGGCCGTCCCTGGGACGTTCAGCGTGCTTCTCCAACACCACTGCTCAAAAGCATTGATTTTTCTTCCATCATCTTTATTCACCGTCCAGCTCTCAGGTCCACAGAAAATTATTGAAAAGGCCAAGGCCAGGGTCAGATGTTGGAGAAGATTATTGAATGTCCCACGGATGGCCAAAAAAAACCCCACAAAGCCAAGCAGGTCTGTCTTGGAGGAAGCTCAGTCAGGTGTCTCCTTGGAGGTCAGGATGGGGAGACTTGGGCTCACACACTGTGGGCCTGTGGTCAGGAAGGGCCAGTCCTTGGAGAAAGATATCCTGCTGGGAAGGGTGGAGGGTCAGAGACAGAGAGGAAGGCCACGCCTCTCAGATGTTTTGAGTCTTTGGAGAAAAGTGGGCAATCTCCTGCTCAGACAGCCTCCTGGGAGGACTCCTGTTACGTCAGCTCTGACTCTGTTCTTTAGTACCTGTGACAGGTAATCCTCCAGCACCTTGTGAGGTTGGCAGGGACAGAGTTAACTGACAACACCAGCAAGAGCTGGGTCTGAGACATCTGGACCACAAGGTGTGGGGGTTCTGTGTCCCACCTCCTTAAGATGGACCCAGGTGGATAGTAGGAGACCAGGAGTCAAAGCTGTGGTCAGGGGTGGAGGGTGGTCTCACACCTCCCTCCTGACAATATCAGAATATATAATAATACACACACATACAGCTGGATGTCACTCTCTGTAAATAATTTCCTTCTCCCTGAAAAAGGAAGGAAGAGCAGGTACAAAAATAAACATTTGGTACCACAAAGTCTTCACTTTTGACAGGAACATCCCTGACAACAAAGAACAGGGGAGAGGAGCCCGGGAGTCGGAGCTCGGGGATAACTCGCCGAGGACACAAAGTGGCTGAGGGACTGTGATGGAGGCTGGGGGGGGGGTCACTCTATGACCGCGGGCCAGTGCAGGGAGTCAAGGACCAGGGAGGAGGGTTGACACGCAGCACACAGAGCAGGTAAGGCACAGACAGATCACATGTGTACACACAGCACATGCTATATAGACACAGAGACACTGTATACATCACACACATCACACCATACGCTGTGTGTACACAGAGACACCGTGTACGTCACACACACAGCAGACACACACCACACGCTGTATATACACACAGACACCGTGTACATCACACACACCAGACACACAACACACGCTGTATATACACACAGACACCGTGTACATCACACACACCAGACACACAACACACGCTGTATAGACACAGACACGTTATACATCACACATCACACACACAGACACCGTGTACGTCACACACAGCAGGCACTCACCACACACTGTGTACACACACACACACACACACTATAATACCAACACGTCCACCATACACCCCACATGCACCCCTGCACACACCCATTGTTAAGTAAATTGTGCCTCGCCTACTCCCCATCAACCAATGACTGTCCCTCTGGTGGGTTTTCACGAGCAGTGACCAGCACAGGACCTGATTGTCTGTCTCGCTCCGACAGAGCAGCTGGTGGATTTGAACCATGTACCTTTTGCTGGGCGGCCTAGCTCCTCCCCCAGTGAAGCCACCAGAGCTGTCTCAGGTGCACTGTGCTTGTTTTGTGGTTGTGGACCATCCAGTCTCTCTCTCCCTCCCTCTTTTGCTCTCGCTTTTGCTCTCTCCTCTTTCTCTTTCTCTCTCTCTCTGTCTTTCTCTCCCTCCCTCCCTCCCTCTCTCTCTCCTTCACTCTTCTCTCTCTCTCCTTCTCTCTGTCTCTCTCCCTCTTTTGCTCTTGTTCTCACTCTTGCTCTCTCCTCTCTGTCTTTCTCCTGCTCTCTCTCTCTCTCTCTCTCTCTCCCTCCCTCCCTCCCTCTGCCTTCCTCTGCCTTCCTCCTTCTCTCTCTCCCTCTCTCTCTCCCTCTGTCTCTCCCTCTGTCTCTCCTCTCTCCGCCTCTCTCTCTCTCTCCCTCTCCCTCTCTCTCCCTCTCTCCACCCCACACAGCACACACCACACCCATACATACAGTCATCCCCAACACCCAGCATACAGACCACAGCACATAGTACACATCACACACTCAGAGTACACAGCCCATGTCCACATCCACCCCACACACACACCTCGTCTACCACGTCGAATTACCTTGCGTCCCCCACCTGTCCCAGTGCACATTCTCTCTCTCTCTCTCTCTCTCTCTCTCTCTCTCTCTC
>NW_006400240.1:155625-161415 GCF_000299155.1 Elephantulus edwardii | reverse complement strand
GTGTCTGTCTCTGTGTCTGTCTGTCTGCCTGTCTGTGTCTGTGTCTGTCTGTGTGTGTCTCTGTGTCTGTGTGTGTGTGTGTGTGTGTGTGTGTGCGCGCGCGTGCATGCGCCCTCGGCCCCGCGTGCCCTCATCAGCGGATCGTTGCGCTGACAGTCTGCTCCCGAGGCATTAAAACATCGCCCCGAGGAATCCTCTCCGCGGCAATCCCTGCCACGGCCCTGTCATCTCTCCCCGCACGGCACCTATCATTTCTGACATGATTGGATCAAAATTAGTCAGTACATTTAGATGTAAATTAGACACATCCAAGAATAATAATGAACTCAAAACTGCAGCCTGTGTCAGCTACGCACCGACACCTGCCGGCCTCCCCCTCCCACCGTGATTACCGCCCTGATAATCTTAGCCTTGTATCAAAAAAAGGGGGAGAAACTTTTCTCTGGGGAGTCTTCCACGAAGCCTTCGATCCTACACCCGTCGGGGAAGCTTCTCAGGCTGTGACGGCCCTCACACAGCCACCGGCGGGCGGGGGGGGGGGAGATCGGGCCTCGGCAGTGACCGCAGGTGACCCCTCTGCATCCGTGTCCAGCTGGAGCTCCAACCTCTCTCTATTAGTCCCATGGGGACAGGTGGACGCCCAGGTCTTGCCAGCCTGGCCTGTCTCTCTCTCTCAGTCTCATGGGGACAGGTAGATGCTGGGAAACTAGGACCCCCATGTCCTGCCAGCCTGATGTCTCTGTCTCTCTCTGTCTCTCTGTCTCTCCCTCCCTCCCATGGGGACAGGTGGATGTCGACAAGCTGGACCCCCCATGGCCTGCCAGACTGGCCTCTCTCTCTCTCTCTCTCTCTCTCTCACACACACACACACACACACACACACACACACAATCTCTCTCCCATGGGACAGGTGGACGTCAGGAAGCCGGGACCCCCAGGTCCTGCCAACCTGGCCTGTCTGTCTGTCTGTCTCTCTCTCTCTCTCTGTCCCATAGGAACAAACAGGTGGACACCAGGAAACCAGGACCCCCAGGTCTTGCCAGCCTGGCCTCTCTCTCTCAGTCTCATGGGGACAAGTGGACGCCAAGAAACCAGGAGCCCCCATGTCCTGCCAGACTAGCCTCCCTCTCTCTCTCTCCCATGGGGACAGGTGGACGCCAGGAAGCTAGGACCCTCCATGTCTTGGCAGCCTAGCGCGTGATATCTCTCTCTTTCTCTCCCCCCCACCCCGGGACAGGTGGACGCCGGAAAGCCAGGACCCCCCCCATGTCCTGCCAGCTTGGCCTCTCTCTCTCCCCCCCCATGGGGACAGGTGGACGCCAGGAAGCCAGGACCCCACCCCCATGTCCTGCTAGCCTGGCATCTATCTATCTATCTATATCTATCTATCTATCTATCTATCTATCTATCTATCTATCTATCTATCTCTATCCCTATCTCTATCTTTAACTCTATCTCTCTCCCATGGGTACAGGTGGGCGCCAGGAAGCTGGGACCCCCCCCCCATGTCCTGCTAGCCTGGGAACCAGACCTCAGGGTTCCTGGGGGCCTGACCCTCTCCATCCAATGCTCTGTGCACTCAATCTGGACATCTGACCTGCCCTCTGGCCCTTGCATCCCTGTGGAATGTGACCGCATGATCATCCCCTCTGCCACTTCCCCCAGGGCCTGCACGGCCAACTGTGTGTCCTAAACCCCTGCAGACGGCCAAGCACCCCTTCTCAAGCCCCACGGAGACCTATGAGAGGGGGACCCCAGAGAAACCTTCATTTTACAGGCCAAGCCAGCCTCTGGAAGGTCAAGATGACCAGCCATGGCCACCTTGTCTCACACTGACCTGTCCATCCTGGGTGACTTGTGTGATCAAACCCAGAGTCTGGAGATGATTGTGTGAAATGCAAAGTGAATGAAGGCAAAGGGTGATACACAAAGTGTGTATGCAAACCAATATAAAATACTAATTTAAAATATAAATTAACAGCAGGGTGTCAACAGAGTTCAGCAAAGGGCAGGGCACCCTGAATCCAGTTCCTCTCAGTGGACATCTGTTTATTTTTTTTTAATCATTACCCATTTCTACTTTGTGGTTTCCTTTAGCTATTTATTTATTTTTATTGCATTTTGGAATGGGTGTCTTTTAATACGTATCTCGAACATGTAAAAAGTGGAAAGCAAACTGGGGGTGGAGGGTAGAGAGAAAATTGCAACAGAAAATTAATAGAAATGCAAAATATCTCTAAATATTCATTAAAAATAACAATTTTTTTTTAAGTGGAAAGCAAGATTGACATCCATCCCCTAAATAACAAGCCTCTGGAAACTCTATATACTTTGATAAATGTCAATAGTTCTAGAAAGACTTCAAGTCTTTTGTTCATAGGGTCACTATGAGTCACTCTGAACTCAAAAGCAATAAACAACAACAATAACACGTAAATGCTAATAGCCACAAGTAAGGTAACAAACAATAAAAAACAAAAAATAAATAAAAATTAACCAGAGAGTATCTGTGCACATGCTTCTTGGAGACAAGGTTAATTTAGGAAGCACTTATTATCAAGTGCAACAATGAATGAAGGGAACTCCAAAATCTCTGTAAATGTTCATTAAAATTAATAAAAATAAATAAATAACAATTAACCTGACCATGTCTGTGCATGTGCTTCTTGGAGACAAGGAGAATTTAGAAATCACTTATTATCAAGTGCAACAAGGAATGAAGGGAACTCCAAAATCTCTGTAAATGTTCAGTAAAATTAATAAAAACAAATAAATAAAAATTAACCTGACAATGTCTGTGCACATGCTTCTTGGAGACAAGGAGAATTTAGAAATCACTTATTATCAAGTGCAACAATGAATGAATGGAAATACAAAGTCTCTGTAAATGTTCATTAAAATTAATTTATAAACAATAAATAAACATTAACCTGACAGTGTCTGTGCACATGCTTTTTTTTGAGACAAGGCGAACTTAGAAATCATTTATTATCAAGTGCAACAAAGAATGAAGGGAAATCCAAAGTCTCTACGAATTTTCATTCAAATTAAAAATAATTTAAAAATTTTAAGAAAAAAGACATCAAAATTAAAAAGTAAAAAAGAAATCACTTATTAGCAAAACCACCTAGAAAAGGCAATTGTTGTTGTTGATATTGTTATTATTATTGTTGTTTTTGTTGTTGTTATTGTTGTTGTTGTTGTTGTTGTTGGGTGCCCAGACGTCTGCTATGACCCAAAGTGACTGTGTGGACAGCAGATCTGACCCCTGTCCTGACCTGCCCAGTCCTCAGCATCTGAGATCAACATTATTTCATTGATACACTGATATATTATTAGTTTATTACATTGATACATTGTTATAATCACACTATCAATCATCTCTGGCAGTCACTATGTCCATTCATGTCATTGAGGGTCTTCCTCTCTGTTTCTGACTGTCCACTTCCCCCAGAAGCATGTCCTTCTCCCAGGACTGGACCCTACTGACCACAGGCCCACAGTGTGTGAGACCACGTCTCCTCATGCTGACCTCCAAGGAGCCCACACACACACACACACCCGGCTCCACGTTTTCAAGATAAATTCATCCAGCAAAGGTTGAGAGCTTTGGTGGGAGCGGGGGAGAAGACAAACCCTGCTGTTTATTTTGAAAACATGGACCTTTTTGACCAGGCATTTTTGCAAACTGAAAATTATCTCAGCCATCATGCTTTTCAATTCCTCTGAACTGGACACCCAGGGGACAACCGGACCAGAAGGATAGAGAGGTTGGGCACCCCAGGAAAACCGTGCACCCAGCCTTGGTGATGGAATGAGGTGCAATGCATCTGCTCCCAAGAACACTCATTGCCACCTCAGATGGACGGACGGATGGACGCCTCCCTGTCCTGTTGCCGGCCGGCCAGCCAGCCAGCCAGCCAGTCAGCCATCCAGCTGGGAGGCCAGGCGGACACACTGAATGAGGTAATTAGTGCTTATTTGACCTGTCAGCTCTGTTTAGACAGCGTCCTGACACGACCCTGGCCGGCATGGTGGTGATTAAGCATCACAGACGATCCCGGCAGCTGCCAGGACGGCTGAGGTGACCTGAAGGTCCAGCACAGGGGGGTGGGCCGAAACGGGCAGCTGTCAGGGCCCATGTCGAGGTCCTATCTCCCCCCCGGCAAGGTGAGGAGGCACCCGGGAGAGCAGACGGCCAGCCAACGCGGGGGACACAGCAGGCCTCCATCCCTGGGGTGGTTCCCCCCAGGCAAAATCATCAGACTTTTCAATGGACCTTTTTCTTGAGACGACATGAGCGTGTGCAGTCCAAGGCGGGCTTGGCAGGCCCAAGAAAAAACTATCAGGAAGGAGAAAATAAACATTCCCGGCTTTTGCCAAGCCCTCTGCTTTCCTACATCATTCTTTCCAATTAAAGATGGTTCAAGTGACCCTCTGACCAGCAGACCTGAACCCTGTCCTGTCCTGTCCTGTCCTGTCTTGTCCTGTCCTGAGCCGTCCTCTGCATTTAAGACACACTCAAACCCCTCGCCACCGGCCCTGTGTCCATCCATCTCCTCAACAGCCTTTCACTCTTCCACTTACTGTAGACTTTTACGAGCATTTTGTGGTTCTCCAAGGAGCAGCCTCCCAGAGCAACACAGGTGACCAGAAGTTTTATCATCTTTGTCTCCAAGGAGCACTCTAGCTGCATCTACTTTGATCTCTGTGTTCTTTTCTCCATGCAAAAGAAAGGGCTGCCGGGGACCTCTCCAGAGTCCTGAAGAGCAACGATGTCGCTCTGGAGACTAAGGTGCACCTGAACCAGAAAATAATCTTTGCAAATTACTTGTGACACATCAGAGAGTTGGTCAATGACTAGGGAGGATAGAAGGAGAATTGATGCCTTTGAGCTGTGGTGCTGGAGAAGAATATTGAGGATACCATGGACTGCTAAGAAAACAGATTCATCCTGGAGAGGGTTAAACCAGGCTGCTCTTTGGAGGCAAGGATTTTGGGGCTTCGTCTGACATACTTTGGACATGTTGTAAGGAGGGACAGGTCGTTGGAGAGGGACATCATGCTTGGGAGGGTGGAGGGACAGCGCAGGAGAGGAAGACCCTCGATGAGGTGGATTAATTCAGTGACTGGGGTGATGTGAGTGGGTGTGTTGGAGACAGTGAGGTTGGCCTAGGAGCTGAGTTTAGGGCTGTTGTACACAGGGTCTCTATAAGTCGCAGGCGACTCAACAGCACATAACAACAACACTAAGAGAATGTCCAGTCCTCTTCTCAAACACCACAGCTCAAAGGGATCAATTCTTCTGTCTTCATAGGTCACTGTCCAGCACGCAGATGCATCTCCAGTGATTGAAAAGCCCATGGCCTGAATTAGGCGCAACTTGGATGAACAAATATATCATTTTTTTTCCTGCGTGATTTGGAGAGGTCCCTGGTGGCCGACTGTCTCAGGGCGATGCATCTCCTGATGTTCTGACGGCAGGCACCGAGGATGGGGATTGTGGGTACCAGTAAGATGAAATCATTGGCCATTTCTGTCGTCTGTCTCTCCATCTATCACGATGTACCTCTCTCGGAGCTAGGCTCTAAGTCTGAAATATTAGAAGCTATGGGATCCAGCCTGGAGGGTCTGTGAGGCTGGATGTTGGACAGAAAAACAGACAAGCCCACGGAGAGATGCGTCTTGGCTGGTGACAAGACAGTGGATTCCTCACTGCCAGCAGTATAACAAAATAAGACATAAAAACAAAAGCAGAAGGTGTCGTGTTTATTTTGTATTAAAACTAAA
>NW_006400240.1:153694-155463 GCF_000299155.1 Elephantulus edwardii | reverse complement strand
AAAATTATTTTGTATTAAAAATAAAATTATTTTGTAGGTGCATGGGTCACAAAGTCCCTGTTTATACTCACCTTTGGTGGTAGGTGGAGGGCCTGGGATCTGAATCCTGAATCCAGAGTCACTCGGAAGGAAGCACCTGGAGCTCTTGTACATGGAGGGACTGGTGGTTGGAATCTCTCAACAGATACTTGTAAGAAAGCTGAACAAAATCTCCTCCTGGAACAGACCCACAGCTGGACATCACAGCATCAGAAATACCCTGAAGTCCACTCTTCTGGAAACAGGAGAAGGATGGTGTGACATGGGTACCAATGTTCAAAGCAGACCAGGGCAGACAGAAAAGGGGCAGAAGGGAGAATCCATGGGACAGACAAAGTCACGCACAGAACAACTGGGTCCTATAGAGTTTCTATACTCAGCTTTTCTGAGGAAACCCCAAACTGCCTTCCAGAGTGGTTATACCACCGTACAATCCCAGCAACAATGCACCATCATCCAACCCCAACAACAATGGACCATCATACAATCCCAGCAACAATACTCCATCGTCCAACCCCAGCAACAATGGACCATCATACAATCCCATACAATCTCACCAACAACGGACCATCATACAGTCCTGGCAAAAATGTACCATTGTACAATCCCAGCAACACTGGACCATCGATCAATCCCAGAAACAATGGACCATCATCCAGTCCCAGCAACAATGCACCATCATACAATCCCACCAACAATGCACCGTCGTCCAACCCCAGCAACAATGGACCACCATACAATTCCAGCAACAATGGACCATCATCCAATCCCAGCAACAACGGACCATCATCCAGTCCCAGCAACAATGCACCGTCATACAATCCCACCAACAATGCACCGTCGTCCAACCCCAGCAACAATGGACCACCATACAATCCCACCAACAATGGACCATCATACAATCCTACCAATGATGGACCATCGTACAATCCGACCAACCATATATCAGCATTCCTATCTGTCCACATCTTCTCCAACATCAATTATTCTCCATCCTGTTCAACGTTGCTACTGTTACCAGAGTGAGATGGTTTCTCATTGTGGTTCTGATTTGCATCTCTCTGATGACCAGTGATTTTCTGCACTTCTTCATGTGTCTGTTGGTCATGTGAACATCTTCCCTGTTGAAAAACTCTTTCCTTGTCTTTGGTCCAGTGTGTCATTGAATTATCAATCTTTTTTCTCGTGGTGGCCTTGTATGTGGGATTCTGTAAACTTTTTTTTATTTTATTATTTGTGTGTGTGTGTACCGTCAAAGGATTCTGTAAACTTTTGATATGAGGCCCTTGTCTGAGATGATCTTGACAAACGTTTGTGCCCTGGTCAGTCTGTTTTCTTTTCACTTTGTGGGAAAAAGACAGAGAGACAATGAAAAATGTCTGAGGATGTAAAAGATGGGGAGACAGGAGTAGAGGGGTGAGGACAGGTAGGGTATTTGATGGGTGAAGGGAAGGGGTAGGTTAAGATCCAGTATGAAAAACAGTGTGTACTTTGTAAATGAAAACTTTGTTGTTGATGATGATGATGTTTTTTATTTTTTAATTTTTATTATTTTTGATCTGTGTACCGTCAAATTGGGATCTGACCTGTACAGGAGGAGGTTACCACTCCTTCTCCAGCAGAGCATCTGGTGGATGTATTCAAACTCTGTAAGCAAACCAATATAAAATTTAAGCAAAATTAAAATGTCTCAGAATGACTGTCTTAAGCACATGCGCAAAACATGATGC
>NW_006400240.1:149905-153128 GCF_000299155.1 Elephantulus edwardii | reverse complement strand
ATAGCATATATTATAGCATATTATCAGTAATAAAAATTGACAGTTTTTTAAATTTCCATTCATTCATTGTTGAGGTTTTTGTTTGTTTTTTTTTTTAAGAGAACAAAGCAAGGAGACAAACCCACAATGGACAAGTCCTTTCCAAGGCAAGGTAAGCACCTTCTTGGCCTCCAGGGTCTCCAGGAAACTGCTTCTACAAGTGAGTAAGGGTCTTTCAGAGGAAAAAGCCCCACGACTCACCCCTCTGAAGATGCCAACCTCTATGTTCTTGGTGTCTGAGAAGCCAAATGGTTCTGTAAATAAGTCAAAAGCCTCCATTTGGCCCTGGACACCGACATCCTCCTCCGTGAAATGTCATGGTTTGATGGAGAAAAGATGGACGTAATCAAGGATTTCATGTTTCTTGGGTCCATCATCAAGAGCCTGGGTACCAGTCAGGAGGTCAGGAGATATCTTGCCCTGGGTGAGACTGCAGGCAGGGACCTCTCCAAATATCAGGGGGGCAATGATGTCGGTTTAAAGACCAAGATGTGGGCCTGAGTCTGGCCACTGTCTTTGCAACCTCTTTATTATGCATGTTAAGAGATGGACAATGAGTCCAGATGACAGAAGAAGGATGGATGGATGGATGGATGGATGGATGGATGGATGGATGGATGGATGGATGGCTTGGGGCCGTGATGTAAGAGAGTTGAAGAAAACTAAAATTCCCTAAGTCTGACGATAAACACAGACAAGTCTAACCTTGAAAACGTGAAGCCAGGGTGTCCTTTGCGGTAAGGTTGGATTCAGAGGGCATCAGACAGACGTGTGTGATGTTTCGGCAGTTTGTGCGTTGGTCAGTCCTCTCTTGTCCAACATCATGGCGGCCAAGTGCATTCACTCTTGTTCAGTCTTCCTTGAGGCTGGAAGTCGTGTCACTAAATTGTATTCATCTTTTTTCAAAAAAAGGTGAGAACAGGCAATGTTTCTTTCCATGTATTTAATACCACAAGTTCAAAGACATGCTTCCACCTTCCCCATGACCATCGACCTTGATTGAGACACTTGAAGCCAAAGACGTGTCATTCTTTTCTCATCAATCATAATGATAATAATTATAATATATAATACCATACTATACTATACTACACTATACTGTAGTACAATATATCTATTGACTATAATATCTATTGACTATAATATATCTACTGACTATTATATCTATTGCCTGTAACATCTATTTACTATATCTATTGACTGTAATATCTATTGACTATATCTATTGACTACAATATCTATTGACTATAATATATCTATTGACTGTAATAGTTTTGAATATAATATAATATAATAAAATACATAATACAATATAATATAATGCAGTATAATGCAATACAATATAAATAATACAATACAATACTAATATCATACAATACAATAATAATATAATATGATAATAGTATAATATAATAATATATAATTATAATCATACTTTTTCCTTCAAGTCACAAGCCATTTTAATTTTTTTTTTTAAAAAAAGTATTTTTGTCATGATTTCACTGAAAATGTCCCAGGAAAATGGGCCCCATTCAACCATCTGTATACATCTTGTGTTATGACAATCATCATAAAGTAAACTTAGTGCTCTCTGGAGGCAAGATGGGGAGACTTGGTCTCACACACTGTGAGCCTGTGGTCATCAGGGGCCAGTCCTTGGAGCAGGACATCCTGCTGGGGAAGGTGAAGGGTCAGAGGCAGAGAGGAAGACCGTCCGTGACATGGATGGACAGAGTGATGCTCAAGCATGTCACAGAGTGTGAGGACAGGGCAGGACAGGACAGAACAGGGCTCAAATCTATTGTCCACAGGACACTTTGTCTCAGATTCAACCTGACCGCCAAGGCCCAAAGGTGAGTTTTGTCTGCGTCGTGAAGAGTGGCCAAGAGTCTCTTGGGTTCCACCGGTCTCTAACCGTCCAGCCTCTTTGGTCTTGGCCGCGATTTTGAGCTTGGCCCTGGGTCCAGGGCGTCCCTTTTAGGGCTCATCAGCGGGTCCCTTTCTGGAGAAAACCAAGCAGACACAAGACCCTGTGTACAGTTTCTATGCAAGTGTCTGCATTGAACCTCTTGGGACGCCCTAATTAGGCTGTGCCCAGGGTGACACACACAGGTGGGGGGCTCAGAGGGGGCCTGGAGTGTTCCTCCATCATCACGGGAGCCTTAGATCAACCCCAGACACCTCGAGCTCTGCGTCCCCCCATTCACGGCCTCACGTCTGTCTGTCACACGGAGCCAGGGCTAGATGTCGCGACGCTCAGGACACATCAAGGCTTTGCTGCCGAGAGCATGACGGGTCCTGATGAAAGCTGTCGTCACCGTGAGAGAGGGGTGAGCCCATCTCCATGCTGCTGACATTGACAACATGGGGGCGGGGGGGGAGCTGCTGACAGGCCTGGGATGCTGTGAAGGGTGTCGGGGTGACAGGGGCACACACCTCCTCCCTCCCTCCACGGGACACGCGGGGCTTATTAAAAAAGATGGGGTTTGAATACAGCTCACCCTGACATCTCTCTGCCCTGTTCACAGTCAAACAAATCAAATCCTAGACAGCCCGAGATGGGGCATATTCACCCCAAGGAGACCGTTACGCCTGGGAGTCACCAACCTGGCCAGGACCGAAGGGGCACCTGGAGGCCTAGAGAGGAGGCCAAGGAAATGGAGGGCCGGATGGTTGGATGGAAATGGGAGTCACAGGGAAGGACTGGGAAGAGCGGGGTTACGTCTTAGGGAATGGTCACTGACATCATTAAACAACACCTTAAGGACTGGTCACGTCACTGACATCATTAAACTAACGTGAACGGCTGGAAGAGTCCTGCAAATGCTGCAGACAGACAGAGGAGACACAGACACTACTTGCACAACTTTGGGCCTGTGGTCAAGAGGGGCCAGTCCTTGGAGAAGGACATCCTTATTATATATACTATAATATAGTATAGTATAATAATATATAGTATAATATATTATATTGCACAGTAGTACAGTATAGTAGTATAGTATATTAATTTATGTTATATTAACTTACATTATCTTACATTATATTGTATTGTAATGTATTGTATTGTATTGCGCTGCATTGTATTGCATTATGTTGCATTATATTGGGTTATAGTATAATAGTATATTATATATCATGTTTTTATTACATTTATTCTATTATTCTATTCTTTTCTATATGTTGC
>NW_006400240.1:147019-148400 GCF_000299155.1 Elephantulus edwardii | reverse complement strand
GAAAGAAAGAAAGAAAGAAAGAAAGAAAGAAAGAAAGAAAGAAAGAAAGAAAGAAAGAAAGAAAGAAAGAAAGAAAAAGCCTTCCTCATCAAACGGGACACACACACCAGAATCGACACAAAGGTGGCTGTTGTTGGAATTTTCTAAAAAAAAGCACCAAAACGAATGTTTCAGATGCAATGACATCATTCCCCCGGAGACAACAGAAAGAGGAAACCTTCCTGGCCAGAGCTGGACCCCTGAATTCAGAATTATTTTTGTCTGAAACAAGAAAGTTCACAATCCTTCATGATAAGGATTGGACTGTCAACCGGAAGGCACCCGGTTCAAATCCACGGGCTGCTTTGATGAAGAACAGTGACCCACCTCGTCCAGTGTGATTTACAGCCTCTGAAAACCCGCTGAAGGGTCAGTCTGTCTGTCCAGTCCATTCGAACTGGATGGTACACAATAAAACAACAAAATATCCTTCAATCTGGAGAAAACGTCTGTCTGTTCATCAAAACCACCCCCTTTTGATACCGGTGTTGTCCGATCCCTGATAAATAAGTAAATTCTTCTCTTTATAGAAACTTTTTATAAGTATCACTCAAAGGACACGGCCTTGCTGACAAGAAAGGCCATTTAATTTGTGTCGTTGTGATTGTTATTGATTGCTGTCGAGTCGAGTACGACTTCTAGCGATCCCATGAACAAAAGACCCAAACCCTGTTCTACAACAATCATTGTTTCTCTACGTGCATAGCATGTCCAGAGGCTTGTGGTCTCAGAAATGGAGGTCACTCCTTCTGAATTTCTAGGATGGAAAATGCTTTTGTGTTTTAGGACTTCCATGCAAGAGAACAGATGCCCCATCACACACACACACACACACACACACACACACACACACACACACACACACACACCATGACACCTGACCCCATGACACTGGGATGAGATACCAGCCATCCACAGCTCGGCCACCGAGGGGAGCCACCGATGACCACTATCTAGCTCATTGGCCACTGCGGTGTCCCATCCACCGACACACGCAGCCATGTGGCATGGCATCTTGGGTCACTCACACCCTGGTGCCCTGGGAAAGGGGCTGGAAATAAAACATACGTCCACTTTCACGCTGACTAAAAGTTAAATTTGCTTTGACATGACTTTTTCCTGTTTCCTCTAGCCACGCTTGTCCCATGGGGGTGAAGGGGCTTTATTGATCTGTACAATTTTTAAAGAGAGATCAGTTGACCTAGTGGACAGAAAATGATGCTCTCAAGCCCAAGGTGGGTAATTTTAATCCGCGGCCCTCAGGTCTGGTTTTCATTGGTTTTGGTCAACCACTCTTCTAGGTCGTGTAACCTTGCTCTGTCCACTTGCTGTACAGCGGTCA
>NW_006400240.1:138508-143588 GCF_000299155.1 Elephantulus edwardii | reverse complement strand
GGATGTCACGTGCTCCTGGTGTCTCCGATTACCTGGGAAGATGTCCCATGAAAAGTGCAGCAACATTCAATGTAGCATCACTCAAAGGAGATGGAGGTTTAAGTGACCATGACCTGGTGTCTGTCCACAGAATCTGAAATGCAACACCAAAAATATATATTGTTGTTGTTGTTTTTGTTGTTGTTGTTAGGTGCTTTTGAATCAAGTATGACTTGGAGAAACCCTTGTGAAGGTCAGATAGGAGCTCTGTCCTGTCCTGTTCCATCTCTCACCGTCTCTGACAGGGTCCAGCCCATGGCTGTGGTCACTCTGTCCATCCATCTCATGGAGGGTCTTCCTCTCCTTCGCTGACTGTCCACTCGTCCCAGTGCCATATCCTTCTCTGAGGAAAACCCCTCCTAGCAACATGCACAAAGGATGTGAGATGAAGTCTCATCATTCTTACCTCCAAAGAGCACTCCAATTGCATCCTCTCCAAGACATACCTGTCTGTCTTCTTGGCCATGCATGGGATGGTCCGTGCTCTTCTCCCATACCACAGCTCAAAGGCCTTGATTCTTCTTCGGTAAACTAAGTCATTTGAAAGACCATGGCCTGGATCAGACTCACCTTACTCCTCAAGCTGACATCACTGCTCCTCAATATTGTGGAGGGGTCCCTGAATGCAGAATTTCCCAGTGCAAATGTGTCTCCTTATTTCCTGACTGTGTGTTAATTGTGGATCCAAGTATGATGAAGGTGGTGAAAGATTCAGTTTCCTCTCTATCCGTCGGGACGTGGCCGATGGGTCCAGTGGTCAGAAGCTTTGTTTTCCTAGCAGTCCATGGTACCCTTAATACTCTTCACCAGGACCACAGCTCAAAGGCATCAATTCTCCTTCTATCCTCCCTAGTCATTGTGCAATTCTCTGATGCATAACAAGTGATAGCAAAGACCATGGCCTGTATCAAATGCACCTTAGTCTCCAGAGAGACACCATTGCTCTTCAGTACTTTGGAGAGGTCCCTAACAACAGACTTTCCCATCACCATACTTTTTTTTTTTATTTCCTGGCTACTGGTGCCAAAAGTGTTGATTGTGGAGCCAAGCAAACTAAAGTCGTGAACAATCTCAGTCTCTTCACCATCCATCCTGATGCTGCCAATTGGCCCAGTGGTGAGAATCTTTGTCTTCTTGACATTAAGCCTCAATCCATATTGGAGGCTGCAGTCCCTGACCCTCTGCAGCAAGCGCTTCAGGTCCTCCTCAGTTTCAGCAAGCAGGGTTGTGTCATCTGCATAACGCAGGTTGTGGATAGATCTTCCATCAAACTTGATATGAGGTGATATAAATGAAAATGTAAAAATACATGAAACACGCAAGCCTTAATTGGCCTGGACCCAGAAGCATCGTCTGGTGCCTGTCTCCCATCACGGACTCTGCTCAATGTGGTTGCTGGGTGCAGGGACTTGTGGACAGCAGATATGAATCCTGTCCAGTCCTGTGCTGTCCAGTTTCTCTTTTTGCCACCAGGACTGGGTCAAGAAAGGTCTGAATGGACACAGTGTCAAGACGGATGCAGCTGGAGTGTCAGAAGACCCAACAATGCAGGGCTATTGAATTTGAACCATCCATTTCATGGTTTGCAACCTGACACACGAGGCCACCAGGGTTCACTGCCCATGGATTTGGGGAGTAGGAATAATTGATTGCATGGTGAAAATCCCATGAAAGTGGGATGATTTCCATGATTGACCAGGTCTCTTGATACCTCTCTAAGGTATTTGTAAGACTGTAGTTCAAAGAGCTGATGTGTCGTGAAGCTGCTCTGCTCCCTGGAAGCAAAGATGGTGAACAAAGCTTCATCTCTGGTCCTTCAGACACGGACATGTACATAGGAGAAGGTACACTTTGGAAAGGGACATCAGGCGTGGAGAGCTGGACAGTCAGCGACGGAGAAGGAGGTGGAGGTGAGTGGGAAGCCCTGGACACTTTGAGTCAGAGCTCAAGAATGCATCAACTTTCAAGGCTTGAATGACGAATTATTCTCTATATCTGTGTCCACCCAAAGAACATCAGTCGTCAGGCTTCCCGAGTCCTGTTTGCTCTGTGTCCTGTAAGTCATGGTGCCCTGGTGCAGTGGACGCTGGGCATCATTGATTCAGCTCCCCGTAAACGACAGTCACCATCCGGCTCAGGCCTTCGCCGTCGTGATCACCTCACTCCCGGAGGGACGTGTCAGAGGCCAAGGAGACCCTTGCCGTGATGGACACCCTACAGCCTCTGCTGACCCTCCTCCGTATCCAGTGTCATGTCTGTTTCCAAGGACTGGTTCCTTTCCTGACCACAAAGGGTGTGACGTGAAGCTTCCCCCACCTGGCGTCCAAGCGGCACGATGGACCCATGACTTCCAGGATGCATATGTGTGTTCTTCCAAACTCAGTGCGTTTCGGTCCCACCTTACACAGTGCAGGTGACATGGGGACCACAGACCAGGCATCAATGACACGTGAAAGGTGAGGTCAAGGTGGGATTCACATCAATGTGACCACAGACCAGGCGTCAATGACACATGAAAGGTGAAGTCAAGGTGGGATTCATATCAATGCAACCACAGACCAGGCATCAATGACACGTGAAAGGTGAGGTCAAGGTGGGATTCACGTCAATGGGACCACAGACCAGGCATCAATGACACATGAAAGGTGAGGTCAAGGTGGGATTCACATCAATGCGACCACAGACCAGGCATCAAAGAAACATGAAAAATGCAGGTCAAGGTGGGATTCACACCAACGCGACCACAGACCAGGCATCAAAGAAACATGAAAGGTGAGGTCAAGGTGGGGTTCACATCCCAACAGACTAGGCATCAATGACACGTGAAAGGTGAGGTCAAGGTGGGATTCACATCCATGGGACCCACAGACTACGCATCAAAGAAACATGAAAGGTGAGGTCAAGGTGGGGTTCACATCCCAACAGACTAGGCATCAATGACACGTGAAAGGTGGAGGTCAAAGAGGGATTCACATCAATGCAACCACAGACCAGCCATCAGTGACATGTGGACGCCAAGATTGGCATCTTCCCGCAGCTCTGTCACTTCACCCGTCCGTCTCTTCTTGACCCTTCAACCAACAGGAATCTAGTGACCACCCCAGCTCATGCCTCATTACTGCGAATTACAACAACGATTTATTTTTTTCTTAGAGGAATCTCTCCTCACACACGCCAGTCCCCGGAGAAAGACGTCATGAGCGGCCATCTATCAGACGGGATGAGATTGTCCGTGTTTTCCCCCCAAGAACAGCTGGTGGATTTGAACTTCACGCCTTTGGGATCTGGGCACAGCCGGTTACCACCAGGCCTTCAGGGCTCCGGATGCTTCTGTGGATTACTGATTCTCCTGTCCTGTGGGGGAGGCGTGGAAATTGTCTAAATGCTAGTGAATTTGGGATTTTCTTTTTGTATGTTTTTAATTTGCTTGTATTTGCTTGTTTGACAGTGAGCGTCCCATTACCAGGCTTTTCTTACGTGTCACCATTGCGCTTTTTTTACTGTCCAACCTTGCCAACCCCGCCTCCACTAGGAACCTCTTGTGGAAGTAAAACTCAACACCTATCATGAGATTCTTGAAAATAAGGACTGGAGGGGGGGAAAGGGGACTGCCTCAGGTCTCTGATGGGGCCCTGCGCCTGGAGCTCCCCCAGTTCCCTGTGTGTCCCGTGTCTCTGGGTAAGTTTCGTCGTTCCAGGGTCATTACAGAGACCCAGGTGGTCCGGATCCCCCTACAGGTGCCAGTGTCCCTGGACGCCCCTCCCAGAAGGCCTTCTTGGGGTCACAGCGCGCGGTGAGTAGAGAGGTGGGTGGAGAGCTGCCCTGCGCCATGCGCCTCCTCTCCAAAGCCTCACCGGTGCCTGAGCGCAAGCTGGCTGCCTTCTCACCGAAGCTCCAGGCCCTGCCTCCTCCCCCTTCCCCACCCCCAGCTCCCCCTTTCTACCCACCCCCACCCCCTACATACACACAATACACCCACCCACCCCCCGCCCCGCACGCGTCCATCTCCAGGAACAAATACGATTTCTGATTGAACACCGCTTTATTTGCCAGTTCTCTGGTCGCGCGTCTCATCTCGCCCCGCGTTCCAGGGCTTTGTGGTTAAATTATGTATTAGGGTCAATGTCAAAACACAGGAAGATGTGTAACCTTCGGGGAGGCGGCTTTTATTGCTGATTACCGTGACGGGCGGGCTGCTGTCAGGAGCAAGGGGAGGGGGGCCCTCGCGCGCCCGGCCCCCGGCCCTACAAAGGCTTCGCGCAGAAGTCTCCCAGGACGCAGCCGGGATGCGTTTACCCACAGAAGCCGCCGCTTGAAAGGCCTGGCGCCCGGGCTTCCATCTGAAAGCTGTCAGGCCCAGCGATGCCAAGCATCAAACGCGCGCGCAGCAGCCGCCGCCGCCGCACCCGGGACGTGGAGCGCGTGTCAGGGACCCGCTTGCGCGCTGACATCTCCGGAAAAAACCTTGGCGAGATGAAGGAAAGCTGGCAGGGCTGGGAGCCCCTGGCTGCCCCTCGCACACCCTCCCCTCCTACACACACACACACACACACACACACACACACACACACACACACACACTATAATCATCCTAAGACGGCACGCGCTCCGCCCCAAGTTTGCGCCTGACAGCGTGGCCCGTGGAGAGACTCTGAGCGCACGGAGGAGTCCAGAGGCGCACGGAGGCCCCAGGCCCGGGGAAGGGGCTGGATGCGGGGAGGCCCTTGGCCCCAGCACCGACAGGACTTAACTTAACGCTCGAGCTGTGTATCGATTTTGCATCTTGCCTTTTTCTCCTCGACAAGCATTTGTCAACATGAGTTCGCATTAGCTCCTGTGTTTGTCTGCGCCAGGGTCTTGGCTCAGGGAGGAGGAGGGGGAGGGACAGGAGGGGGAACAGGAGGAGGGGGAGGAGGAGGAAGAGAAGGAGCAGGAGGGGAAGGAGGAAGAGGAAGAGAAGGAAGAGGAGGAGGAAGAGGGGGAAGAAGAGGAGGGGAGGAAGAGGAGGAGGACAAGGAGGAGAAGTGGGAAGAAAGGAGGA
>NW_006400240.1:127958-138115 GCF_000299155.1 Elephantulus edwardii | reverse complement strand
GAAGGAAGAGGAGGAGGGGGAGGAGGAGGGGTAGAAGGAGAAGGGGGTGAGGAGGAGGAGGAGTGCCTTCGTGTTAGGAGCGCATCTCCTCACCATTGAGGCCCCCAGAGCTCCGTCTCCCACCCACACAGCCTGTGAGTCAGGGCCACCTCTGCTCACAACCCCACAGTGGTCCTTACAGCCCCCCCCCGCACCCCGCCCTGTGACCCTGGAACAAACGTCAACGTTGTGGTTAAACTTTTAGCTCAAGCACCCACCCACAGGCCCAGAAATGGGGACGAAGTGGGGCGCTCACTCCTTACAATCACTGACCCCTGACCTTACAACCACTCACCCCAGATCTTACAACCACAGACCCCTGACCTTACAAGCACAGACCCCTGAACTTACAACCACAGACCCCAGAAAGTCCCAAGAGCAGAGCCCAGAAGGCAGGAAGTGAGAACGGGAGGGTGTGTGGGAATGAGCATCGCAGGGAGGAACTGGGGAGAGAGGCCTGTGGCCCCGTGGGGATGGACATGGATGTGATTCAGAACCGTGGTGGTGTCAGGGGCCACTGGACAGTCCACCACAGAAGGTCAGAAGGGCAGCACTGGACCAGAGATAAGGGCCAGAAGGAAGGATGGGTGGAAATGGGATTTGCAAGGAGGGATGAGGGGGCGGAGAGAGCTCTTGCAACGTGGTTCATTGCCGTTCATGTCATTTTACAAATGGATGAAAGGTTAAATGGTACAGCCAAACACAGACGGTGAGCAGGGCAGCATCTGTCCAGGGGTCAAGACCAGAAGACCAGAACGTTAAGCCAGGGTGAGTGGCCCCGGGAACATAGGGCCGGAGATGGACATTTGCAGCTACATCGTTCACATGATTCAACACAAATGTGTCTGAGCAGTTCCTTCCCTGGAAGGAAATGAAGCCCTGTGCTCTGTCCACTTTTCCTCCCAGCATCACGCACCATGGACGAGAGCACGCGGTTCTGATGTGAAGGAAGAGACATGGATGTGGGCCTTCCTCATAGTCAATGTCCTCATCGAAGAGGAGACAGGTGTTCATAGTGGTCCACTGCAAGGGGGCCCCTGGCCTCCCCGGGGCCACGTGTTCGACTGTCCAGGTGAGACGCTGAGGTTTCTCACCTGGAATGGTGGCAAGGGCGAGGGGACTCACAGGTAGACCCCTCAGTTTCCATGAGCGTCCAAGTCCCAGCCAGGACAGCTCAGGCACAGCCCCCACCCGTCTGCCCAGAGAGGTTCGCGTGTGGTTGTGAGCTGGACAGGGATCTGGGGTACTTCCCGTGAAGAAAAGTGTGAAAACATGGAAACAGAGTGAATCAAGACCAGGGGGTCCTGGCACACTTGGAAGTCACGTCCAGGATTCAGGGTATCCTTCTGCATTTGAGCACCTGTGCTGTGAAGGTTCTGGATCCCCCACCCCCCAGGTCAAGGCCAGGACACATGGTGCATCTCCTGGGACCGGCCAGCTGATGACAGACAGTGCAGGGGACAAGGACCTTCCTCCTGAACTCACAGACACACAGACAGATAGACAGCATCCTCCAGCTGTCTCCCTGAACCCACAGACACACAGACAGACAGACCTCAGCCTCCAGCTATCACCCTGAACCACAGACAGACACACAGACACACACACAAACAGACAGACTGACCTCGGCCTTCAGCTCTCACCCTGAACCCACAGACAGACAGACAAACAACCTCCAGCTGTCACCCTGAACCCACAGTCAGACAGACCTCATCCTCCAGCTGTCACCCTAAACCCACAGACACAGACAGACAGACAGACCTTGCCCTCCAGTTGTCAACCTGAACCACAGACAGACAGACAGACCTCAGCCTCCAACTGTCACCCTGAACCTACAGACAGACACACACACAGAAAGACCTCGCCCTCCAGCTGTCACCCTGAAGCCACAGACAGACACACAGACAGACAGACCGACCTCAGCCTCCAGCTGTCACACTGAACCCAAAGACAGACAGACAGACCTCAGCCTCCAGGTGTCACCCTGAACACACACACAGACAGACAGGCAGACCTCGCCCTCCAGCTGTCACCCTGAACCCACAGACAGACATACAGACAGACCTGGTGCCCAGCTGTCACCCTGAACCGACAGACAGACAGACAGACAGACAGACCTTGTCCTCCAGCTGTCACCCTGAACCACAGACAGACACACAGAAACACAGACAGATCTCGCCCTCCACCTGTCACCCCGAACCCACAGACAGACAGACAGACAGAGAGATAACCTCCAGTTGTCACCCTGAACCACAGACAGACACACCTCGCCCTCCAGCTGTCATCCTGAACTCACAGACAGACAGACAGCCCTGTGTCCCGAGCTGTCCCTGTGCACCTGGCCGTGCAGAGTCCTTCTCGGTGAAGGACTCGGTGTCTGTGAGGGGAACCCACCTCCTGGTGGCGTCAGGTCACAGCAGTGGAGAAGGAGGTGGATCTGGCAGGCGGGAGCTCGATGCAAAGGGGGGCAGCTGCGTCGAGGATCAGGCAGGATGTGTGGAAGTGACCAGGAGTGTGCAGCCCGGTCCAGCACGGCTACTTGTGAAATGATGGACAGCAGGTCAGAAACTCTGTCCTCCCGGCCCCATCCTCCTTCCTTCAAGACTCTTCTCCAGCTCCTCAGCCCAAAGCCATTGGTGCCTCTGTCTGTCGGTCTCAGTCCTTGTCCAGTTCACAGGTGCATAACAAGGGATTGAAAAAAAGACCAGGGCCTGAATCAGGTGCACAGACAGGTGAGGAGGCCGTTGTTGTTGTTGAAGTCGAGTAAGACTCATAGGGACCCCATGGACAAAAGATCTGAATACTGCTTTGACCTGAGCCGTCCTCACACTTCCAGACACAACAAGAGTCCATGGCAGTGGTCACTGTGTCCATCCCTCGGGTTGAGGGTCTTCCTTTCCTTCGCCGACCATCCACCTTCCCTGCATCATGTCCCAAGGAATAGCCCCTCCTAGCAACACACACAAAATATATGAGACCAAGCCTCATCATTTTTGCCTCCCAATAACAGTCCGGCTGCACCTTCTCCAAGACCTACCTGTTACCTGTTCTCTTGTCCGTCCACGGGGTGTCCAGTGTTCTCCTCCAACCCCACAGCTCAAAGGCGTCCAAGCTTCCTCTATCCTCCTTATTCACTGTCCGGCTCTCAGATGCACCGCGAGAGATCGGAAAAACCATGACCTGAGTCAGGCGCACCTTAGTCCTCAAGTGGACGTCATTGCTCCTCAGTAATTTGCCTGCAGATTTTTCCTAGGGCCATGCATCCTCCTGACTCCCCGGTTGCTGGGACCAAGAATGTTTGTGAGATGACCTTGTGGACCGTTTCAGTCTTTTTGCTCTGTCCATCACGCTGCTGTCCGTCAGTCCAGGGGTGGAGATTTTTTTCGTTTTCTGGACGTTGAGCTGCATTGGATCCAGAAGTCTGAAGTCCTTGACCTTCTGCAGCAAGCGCTTCAAGGCCTTCTCCCTTTCGGCAAGCAGGGTTCAGTCATCTGCATAAGGCAGGTTATTGATGATTCTCCCTCCAATCCTGATGCCACAGGCCTCTTTATAAAGTCCAGCCTCTCGAATGATCCGCTCAGGGTACAGATCAAATAGGTGTGGAGAAAAGAGAAAACCTGGACGCACACCTTTCCCGATTTTAAGGCACTCTTTGTGCTCCTGGTTCTGTTCAGAGAGAACTGCGTCTTGGTCGATGCAAAAGTTTTGCAGGAACACGGTGAAGGGTCCTGGGATTCTCACCCTTTCCAAAATGACCCATCGTCTGTCACAATCCACACAGTCACTGGCCTTTGAACAATCGAGACGTCAACATCACTTTATATGAACTGGAAAACTTAATACGCGAGTCTGTGGGACCTGGTTTGTCTCTGTCACTGGCTGTTCAAACAAGATGGGCGGACACAGTGACTGTAGCTCTGGGCTGCCCTACAATCATGGGCTTCTACAGCCATGGGACACCCTGTAACCGTGGACACCCCTGCAGCCGTGGACCCCCTGTAATCATGGAACCCTCTGCAGCCATGGGCCCCCTGCAGCCATGGGCTCCCCCATAATCATGGGACCCCCTGTAGCCATGGGACCCCCCTGAAGCCATGAGATCTGCAGCCATGGGAGCCCCTCCAGCCGTGGGACACCCTGTAACCATGAGACGCCCTGCAGCCATGGGGCCCCCTGTAGCTGTGGGCTCCTCCTGTAGCCATGGACCCCACTGTAATCATAGGCTCCCCTGCAGCCATGGGCCCCCCTGAAGCCATGAGCCCCACTGCAGCCATGGGACCCCTGCAGCCATGCCCCCCCCCATAATCATGGGTCCTTCTGCAGCCATGGCACCTCCTGTAGTCATGGGCCCCACTATATTCATGAACCCCCTCCAGCCATGGGACCCCCTGAAGCCATGGGACTCCCTGTAGCCATGGGTCCCGTTGAAGCCGTGGGCCCCACTGCAGCCATGGGACGCCCTGAAGCTATGGCCCCTCTGCATCCATGGGCCCCCCTACAGCCATGGGTCCCCCTGTAATCATGGAAACCCCTGCAGCCATGGGAGCCCCTCCAGCCGTGGGACACCCTGTAACCATGAGACCCCCTGCAGCCATGGGCCCCCTGCTGCTGTGGGCTCCTCCTGTAGCCATGGACCCCCACTGTAATCATAAGCTCCCCTGCAGCCATGGACCCCCTACAGTCATGGGCCCCCCCTGTAATCATGGGCCCCCCTACAGCCATGGGCCCCCTGCAGCCATGGGACCCCCTGTAATCATGGGACCCCCTGCAGCCATGGGACCCCCTGGTCATGGGCCCCACTGTATTCATGGACACACACACACACAGACACACACACACCCGCAGTCATGGGACCCCCTGCAGCCATGGGCCCCTGCAGGCGTGGGCCCCCCTGCAGCCGTGGACCTCTATAACTATGGATGTCCCTGAGGGCCAGAGTGGACATCGTAGCCACGGGCAACCGCCAGCTGTTTCTCCTCCCTGAGAAGATGGATGGCGGCCTCACCCCAGAAACCCTGTGTGAGATTCTTACCCACAAGTCTTCAGAACAGTGACTTTTGGGGGTGTTCGGGACACTGTCCCTTCTGAGCTATGCTCAGAACTGACTTGCGGGTAGAGAGACACGGTTCTGTGGACGTTATCGGGTGATTCTGAAGTTCTCGAACAAGAGTTTTTTGTTCAATTGTGGGGTGCGGATGAGAGTTGGAAAGCCTGGCTGAGAAGCTGGAAGGATGTGTGGGTGGGAAAGGCGTTGGTCCTTCTCTGTTTCAACGTCTGGGGAGGACAGGTTTGCTGGACAAAGGCCAGCAGGGAATGTCTCACTGGACTGACCACCCTGAAGGCCTCCCCTGACACCCCTGACAAAGGCCTCAGTGAAACCTGATCCTGCAGAAATGAAGGGAGAAAAAGACACAGCAGGAGTCTGTAACTGAGGGACCTTCCATCCCATTGGCTGGACTGACCCCTTCCATGACCCAGAGCTGGAGGGGAGAGGCCTCCCGCCCTGGACATTTGGACAGACAGAGGAGAGGGGACAGCACATCTTCCCATCTTTCTGCATCCGTGTTGGGGGTATTTGCTGTTTTCATGGATTTAATGTATTTTTTTTAAATTTTTATTATTTTCAGTGAAAGCTTATACATCTGTTTCTGGGTCCATTGGGTCCTTCTGGGTCCTTCACTTTCTGTTCAATAGCATTACCTCTCACCGACGGGGACACTCAGTTAATCACACCATGTTGTTGACCCCTTGCAGGGAGGTCTGCTGGCCGAGTGGCCAGAAGCTTTGCTGTTTAATACAAATGCACGTGGTTTGAATCCACCAGCTTCTCCCCAGGCAGCAGCATTTCACCCACTCCCTTCCTGGGATTCTCCTCTCCACTCAGCCCCCTCCTCCCAATCCTCCTTCATTTCTGCACTTTAAAAAAAAAATAAATAAATACAAATCACATACTGAACTTTATCTTTTCATCGTTTTTATGTGTTAAGGTCTTTGTTTCAGGTGTGAGGCCTCCATGATGCTGTTTTGATGGGCGTCGCCAAATTAAAGTGTGACCGGGCAGAATTGCCAATGTTAGGAGTCAGCACCTGGTCCCAGGATCTGCCCATCGATTTTCCGCTTTCTGTCCTTGCTTGTGGTCTCCAGGATGCAGGTGAGGAGAGGCCAGTGCCCCAGTGGGTGAGAGGTGACCAGGGGACCCCCACGGTAACAGGCCGTGCACCCCGTGCAGGGGGCCTCCTGGTAGGGCTGAGGGAGTGTCCTGCTGTCCACCACAGCCTGCGGAGGCCAGGTCAGTCCCTCCTGCTTGGAGGCTGTGGGGAAGGAGGGGACTGACTCACATATCGATTTCTGGAAAGTGGGGTCAGGCAGTCCTGCTCCGTCCTGAGGGCCATGTTGAGGAGTCCAGCTTGGGTGTCTGAGGGGTCACCAGGCAGACTTTTTCCACTGTGGCCTGGTCTCCGCCCAGCACCAAGTGCACCCCTGATCCCCCAGAGGTCCCCCCCATTGCTAGGCTTCCCCACCCCCCTGTACCCCCCTCTGTCCTCTCACTCCCAGCCTGTCACCCCAGGCCGCTGCTGTGCCCACCCCTGCGTCCCAGCACCCCAGGGCCCAGTCCTGTGCTGGCCACAACCCTAACCCCTCACCTGGACCCCCTGCAGGAATCTTCACACGCCCATTTTTTGACAAGAGCCCCCACATGGGGAGCTGCACTCCCGGCCCAGCATCAGGGCTGAAACTGGCACCTTGAAAGCAGGGCTGTGGGCACCCTGTCTCTTGCCATTTTCTTTTCTTTTCTTTCCTTCCTTTCTTGCAGGCACAATAATGTGTGCCCCTTCCCCACCTCCACCCTCACCGCCAGCCGCTACCTGACCGTGGAGGTAATTAACACAAAGGTTGTTGAATTAAAGATGTTAAGTCTCTGCGCCCCAGCGGGGGGTAGGGACAGGGGTCCCCCAGGCCCAGGGCGAGGACCAATTAACACGCCCGGCGCCTTTTATGTGCGCATCAATGCCCGGGCCTCTGCGTCCTGCTAACTTCTCCTCTCCACACTTCAAAGCCCGAGGCCAGGTGAGCTCAGGTGCAGCGCTGACGCAGAGCGCACGGCCCACCTGTGCCAGGGTACCCCCCGCCCCGCGCGCACGGGGATCCCTGTTCTTGGGGACGCAGCAGGGGAACCCCCAGATCAGGGGGCGCATGGCACTGGGGGGGTCTCTGAGCGCCTTCGACCCCAATGGGGAGGTGCTGGCCCAGGCGCCCTCTCCCCAAGGCAGGTCCGAGAGGATGCTATGTGAACGCCGACCCAATGCCAGCTTGGAGCAGCTCGTGGTCACCAAGGGCCTGACGTGGGGGCCTGGACAGCTGAAACCGAGGACCCAGAACTAAGGACTTAAACCTCAGGACTGACTTTGTTCCAGGTTCTAGAGACCAGGAGCCTGAGGTCAAGCTGTGGGCCAGGCTGGGTCCCCTCCAGAGGCCCCAGGGCAGGGTCCTTCCACGTGTCGCCCCAATTTTGGGGGACTCCAGGTGGTCCTAGGTTCATAGCTGTGTCTCTCTCATCTCCACATGGCCATCTCCTCTTTGGGTCTTTGCTGTCTCTTCTAAGAGCCCCTAGTAGAAGATTCAGGGTCTCCCCTACTCCTAACGGCGCTCGTCTCCAGATCCCCCACTTAAAGGCCTCCCTTCTCAGGAAGACCCCTTCTTTGTCCAGGACAATAGTCACACCACGAGGACTTCCCAGTGTCTACTCACCTCAGCTTTCCCCCTCGGACCAGCGGGTGGGTTCAAATCCCTGACCTTATGGTTACAGCTGAGTGTGTCCCCCTGTGGCAGCCAGCAGGGCTCTCAAACATCCCCATATAATGATGACTTTCCCAAGAATTAACGATGGCCTTTTACTGCCTTTTCTCCTCCTTTGAGTGGAAGGCACGTTTCCTCTGTTGTGGAAGAATTATTTTGGTTCAATGACTTGGCTTTTCATGCTGAGCAATGAAGCTGACATTGAGGTCGATGACCACCGAGCTTAAAACACAGACCGGAACATGAGCCTGGTTGAAATCAGGCGCGTCCCAAGGCATCTTTGGGGCCAGAAGAAAGGAGAAAGCAAAGGGCATTTTTGCAGAGTGAGGACACTGGACGCTGGCGGCTTTGCGTGGACTGCACTGCCCTCGAGTGGCCACAGGTGGACTTGCGACCTTGAGGGTGGTGGGTGGCCAGTGATTTTCTCATCCAAGAGGGGTGCCCCGGGGTTTTGGGGTGCTCTTCAGAATCCTCGCCAACCCACCAATTTCCTGCAATGGACAATGATTTCATTTTACCTGCACCCAGTCTCCAAGTCTGTCCGTCTCTATACAGAAGGAGCTGCATTTGAGCTTCTCACGGGTTTATTTGCAGAAAATGACCAAACAGACCACCAGACCTTGGCTCTTCAACTCTCTCCTGACCTGGAGGCTTCGCTGAAACTTTCCCCAGGTGACCTTGCTTGGTGTGAGAAAAAACAGGGCGTCCCGGCTCCCAGGCACCTGCCAGCCGCCACTGGACAGCAAACAGAAGTGAAGTGTGGATTTTGTGTCGACAGTGACCACGTTAAATCATCTAACCCCCTCATGGCAGAAGTGACTGCTTAATTTGTGTTCATTTCACTTGGTTTTGTCTCCCCCCCCCCCGCCCCCAGGACGCATGTGGTCTCGGGGAGGCCGTAGCGTAGCCCGTGGCCCTGGACACCAGCATACACTCAGTCAGCTGGACACAAGGGGGTCTGTAATTCAGGAGGAAGAACGGGGTGGGGGCCGTTCTCTGAGACCCCAGGACAAGCAGGACCAAGTCCAGCTGGGTGTTCCTGTCCTCAGAGGAGACATTCAAGGATCTGGGGGCAGCTTTACATGGCTCGGAGGGGAAGCAGTGCTTGTAAACGGGACCAGGAGTGACCGGTGAGCTGTCCCTTCCTCGGGCCGGGACCACAGCCCCTCCCCAGCACCCACACATCCACCCCGCCTGGTCACTGGCTCCTGGACGCCACAGGGTCACAACCTAAGAAACTCTGGGACTGGTCTGGCTGTCTCATCAGGTCTCAGTGAAGATGCCCTGCTCCACCGACTGGCCCCTCTTGACCACAGGCCCAAAGGACGTGAGACCCAGTCTACCCGTCCCTGACCTCTGAGAAGCACCCAGCTTGCACTGCCCCCAAGACGGGTCTGTTCTTCTGACCGTCCATGAGATGGTCAGTCCTCTTCTCTGACACCATAGCTCAAAAGCATGCCTTCTCCTCTTTCCTTCTTCCTTCTCCCTCTCCTCCCCCTCCTCCCCCTCTTCCTTCTCCTCCTCCTCTACCTTCTCCTCCTCCTCCTCTTCATCCTCTTCCTCATCTTCCTCCTCTTCCTCCTCCTTCTGACATCTGAAAACACTGTGTGGTTTTCGCCCACATATGAGGTTGAAAAACCCCATGGCCTGGAGCAGTTGCACCTTAGTCATCAAGTGACATCCTTGCTCTTCAGAGCTGGGAAGCAGTCTGGGGGGGATTCTATGGTAGAAATGAAGCAAAATCAGGACACAGAGACACCTTTCACAGAAAGATGCTTCAAGCCCAGATAGAGTCCAACTTCAGAGGGGCCCCCCTAAAATGCAGGGCTGGGTTGAGCAATGCTAACACCCCAATTTCAGTCGTCTGAATGGTGGGCTTTCAGGAAAATGATGCACGTATCGAGAAGGTATTGTGGAAAAGACAGTTTTAAGGTGGGAAGGATTTGGTGCTGGTTTCAGAGACCTGAGCCAGTCTGAGCCAGTCCCTGTGGAAGTAGAAAGAGTCCCCACAGCCGTCATAAATCAGAGGCTGCAGGACAGCACATCTCAGGAACCTCCGGCCAGGCTGGTTTCACGACGTTGGGCTTGCCAACGAGCTCGCTGGCCAGCATCCTGTCGACGTCGGAACTCACAGTCCATCAGCATCACAGGGAAATAGTAGCCCCAGCTTCAAAGGAGAAAGCTGGTTTCAAAGGTTTGCATGGAATTTGCAGCAGGAAGATGCTGGATTTGGAGAAACGTATCACCCAAATGCAGTATAGTACCTGCTTCTAGAGTCGTGTGTGTGTGTGTGTGTGTGTGTGTGTGTGTGTGTGTGTGTG
>NW_006400240.1:124849-127858 GCF_000299155.1 Elephantulus edwardii | reverse complement strand
TGTGTGTGTGTGTGTGTGTGTGTGTGAGAGAGAGAGAGAGAGAGAGACAGAGAGAGAGAGAGAGAGAGAGAAGAGAGAGTGTGTGTGTAAAGAAGATAACGGAGTGTGTCTAGGGCGTGTGGTGTTTGGGCCTGTGTGTATATGTGGTGTGTGTTGATACAATGCATCCACACATCCATTGTATCAATGCATCTTTGTATCAACTTGGTGCATTTGTGTGTCTGCGTGACTGTGTCTCTGTGGCCTGTGAGTGTGTGATGCCTGTGTAATCCACACGGGTGTGAGTGTCCGCTGTGCGTGTGAACGTGTGGGTGTGGCTGTGAGTCTGTGGGTGTGTAGATGTGTCTGTGCACCTGGAACAGGTGGGTGAGACTGTGCACGTGTGATGCAGGGTCTAAGAAATGCCGTGTCTGTGGCAGGAAGCTGCACTGCAATCCTGGAGGTGAGCAGTTCGAATCCACCAGATGATCTGCTGGAGGAGGATGGGACAATCTCATCTTGTACCTGTCAGATCTGATTTGATAAAAAGAGAAGGAGGAGGAGGAGGGAGAGGAAGAGGAGAAGGAAGAGGAGGAGGAGAAGGAGGGAAAGGAAGAAGGAAGGATGAAGGAGGAGGAGGAGGGGCTGTCTCTGCAACAGAGTTCTGCAAGTTGCCAAGAGCTTTACCCACCTCTCCCTAAAAAGGCCACCCCACCGTCACCATCAAGTGGACTTCAACCCCAACCACCCTGCGGGACAAAGCAGAGCTGCCCCATGGGGTCTCCAAGGCTGTGAATCTTTCTAGAAGCAGATGGACTCAGCTTTCTCCTTCGGAGCGGCTGCTGGGTTCAAACCCCTGACCTTGTAGTGAGAGCTGAGTGTGTCCCCCCTGTGCCAGCAGGGCTCCTGAGAGTCTAGATACAGAGTATCTCTCTAGCAGCATCGTGGCAGGGGTTGGGGCCTGTCCAGTTCACGCCTGGACCCTGGGAGCCAGATCAGAGTGGCCACGTGACTGGAGTCCTTCAGCTGGGAGGCTACTGGCACCGCGAGGGGACAAGGCTTAACTGTGGTGGACAGCCGTCAACCAGGGGCTATTCTTACTCTTTCCTGGAATAACTGGCCCAGCTGCCAGGGGCCAACCGGATGAACACAGAGGGCGAACAGCAGGAACAGCCCACAGCAGGTTCCGGGGCCCTGGGTGATGGGGGCTTGAGGCAGCGGTGGGCATGTCAGGAGAACTGATTGCTGGAATCCAGGTCGTGGGGGTAAAATTAAGCCCTCCATGAATCAATACACAGCACTGAGAAAGAAGTTCTTCACTGGGATGGTTGTTGGGCCCCAATGAGGCAACTAGGAGTTATGTCGATTATGTGAATAATGCATCTGAGGCCTGTGCGGTCCTGCCCCGACCCCACACTTCCCGACACACTTGGGGCCCGATGCTACCGACACCGTGTGGACCTGTCTTCTGAGGACTTTCCTATCTTCTGCGGACTCTGCTTTTCCGACCAGGATGATCTTTTACAAGCTGTTTGTTGTTTTTGTTGTTAGTAACCATAGAATCAGAACTGACCCAAAGCTGACCCTCGCGTGGGTTTTCAGAAGCTGTTAATCACACGGGAGGAGATGGCCCATCCTCCCACGGAGCAGTTGGGGGATTCGAACTGTGTGCCTTCGGGATGGCAGGGCAGCTTCTTGTCAGTAGAGTAACAGGCTCCTTTTTGATGTGGTTATAGAACAGTAAATAGAAGATTGAAGGTGGATCGAGAAATAGATTAATGGATGGATAGATGGAGAGAGAGAGAGGATAAATATGATAGATGAAGAGATGGATGGAGGATGGATGGATGGATGGATGGATGGATGGATGGTGGATGGATGGATGGACGGACGATGATGGTGGATGGATGGATAATGGTGGATGGATGGATTATGATGGATGATGGTGGATGAATGGATGATGGATGGATGGATGGATGGATGGATGGATGGATGGATGATGGTGCATCAATGGTTGGATGGGTGGATTATGATGGATGGATGGAGCGATGGCTGATGGATTGATGGTTGAAGGATGGATGGATGGATGGATGGATGGATGGATGGATGGATGGTAGCAGATTATTCCAGAATGAAGCTTAGAAGGTCCCATTATCAGCTTCCTACCCGCTAGGACCACACTCTCCTTCAAAGCCCAGCGAAGCCTCCACCACGGATCCCTGGACCTCCCGGCCACCCCAAAGCACAGAGCAGAGCTGCCCATGGGGTTTCTAGGGCCGAGGGTCAGCTGAAAGTGTCCACTTCTGTGAAGGGAGGGTCTACACCATCCAAGTCACGGTTGGTTGGCAGCCATGCCCTTCAGCGCCTGGGCCCTGGAACACCTTGACAAAGCAAATAGGACCACAGACAACACCTGCACTGTACTCATCCTCTCAGAGAACCCTGACGTGCAGTGTGGGGGATGTGATGTCGTGGACTCGACCACGACTCTCTGCACCTCAGTGTGGGCTTGCCAGGCTGTGCACGTGAGCAGAAGGGTGCTGGGGAGGTTGGTGCTGGACAGGGCCGCCTCTGACCTCCTGGTCAGCCTCGTGATAATAATTCATAGCAACAATAGCAGTGACCCCGAGCCCACTGAGAGCAGTCAAGGGAGTTAGCCAAACACTTGGTCCTTTGAACCTGGAAGAAAAGCCACCTTCTGGGTCTGACCTTTAACCCAGACCATCGACACCACCCCCCACCCAGGTCATCACTGAGAAGAGGGAAGCACTCGTGGAACAGGTGATCTAGGAGGTCGTACCGAGGGGCAGATTCCAGAGGCAAGTCCGCTAACCCGGGGGCCAGAGGTTCAAACCCAGGAGCTGATGCAAAGGACAGAGACACTCAGGCTTGTCCTGTGAGGTTTGCTGCCTCTGAGAACGGCGGGAAGATCAGCAGGAGTGAGGCGTGATAGCATTTTTCCTGCAACAGTGAACAAAGGGAAATCCAAAATCTCTGTACAAGGTCATTAAAATTTAAAAAAAAATAAAA
>NW_006400240.1:123572-124186 GCF_000299155.1 Elephantulus edwardii | reverse complement strand
CAAAGTAAAATTAAATTAAGATAAAATAAAAAAGAAAGGTGCACTATTGGCCTCACAGGTAGAGTTGCACTGTCAACCCTGGAAGGCACATGGTTCAAATCCACCAGGTGCTCCGGGAAAGACAAAAAGGGCAGTGTCCTTGTGAAAACAGCTGGCGGTCAGTGGTGCCTCAGTGCTGACTGGACAGTACTCAGCCACATCCTTTAGTTTACAGCAAGAAAGGCTCCCTGCTGTCACAGTGCAGTCAATGTGCTCTTCACTATAAGGTCAGCAGTTCAAATCCACCAGCCACCCCTGAGAGGGAAGGATAGACACTCCCTTCCAGGTGAACATCACAGCCTCAGAGACGTCCTGAGTCAGAATCGACACCAGAGAGGAGATTGGGTGCATACACACCTGAGTGTGCAGGTGAGAAACAAAGAGGTAGAGACACAGTGGCTCCACAGAGAACCAAGGGCTTGGAGGAGAGAAGCCCCTAAGAAATACGACAGAATAAAGGCCTGACAAGCTGCACTCCCATCAGGACTGACCACCCGGGAAGCCAAACTGGGGTCGTCAGGAGTCAAAAATGACTGAATTGCTGTGGGATGGGTTGTTTTATTATAATTATAAGT
>NW_006400240.1:121714-123163 GCF_000299155.1 Elephantulus edwardii | reverse complement strand
AATATGTAATTATTATTATCATCATCATAATCATTATTCTTGTTAAAGAGATACTCCAAGCAGCCCTGAAGACACACAGTGCTACAATGGCACTTGTCACCAGTTCAAATCTGCAAAGCTTTCTTTTTGTTCCTTCTGCAAACCACCCAGTGACACAAACATGGCCACAAAGTTGCAAATACAAACATCAGAAACTGCATTAAGTTGAACTTGTTACTAGTTCACATCTGCAAAGCTTTCTTTTGCTACTTTGCAGCAAACATTGCTACAAAGTTGCAAACACAGACATCAGAAAGTGCATTACGGTAGCACTTTTTCTCCCCCATTAAAAGAGTTTTCATGTTGTCTAGAATTATTACCTCGCAGAACAAAAAGTGCATTTTACTTTATTTTGTTTTATTTTTACTCCAGAGGGGGAAATGAATACATGACAGGAGAAGGGTGATGGTAAACAATTATGCTGGCCCATTTGTGTCCACCTGGAGATGGAGGATAATGTAAAGTAATAAAGAAGGAGGTAGGGACAATATAAAAGTCTGAAGGAGACAGATTCAATTACCTGGTAGAAAGCGGGGAGGGGGTCGGCTGCTGCCCCGTTTATTGGGAACGCTCCCTCCTGCGTGTAATCAATAAGAGAGTTTTATGGACACTCTGCCCTGTGAATTGATGAAGACCTTTTTCTGCTTATGAAAAAATTTTGTATTTTCTTGGACAACAGCAGCAAAGTTGTGGCTGCTGGTGGGTCCTGGTTCTTGAAGGACTCACCCATCTGTCCCTCAGTCAAAGCCAGCGTCACATTCTAGAAGGTTCTAGCCTCACCCCAAGAAGGATTCCCTGTCCTCAAATGATGGGGATTGTAGTGGGGGGGACAGGTCAGGGCTTTTGAGTGAGGACCCATTGTACTTAGGGGGTGAACACAATACAGCTACACTTAAATTCACTTTCTGCTCAAATTCTAAGACAAGAACAAACAGATTTTATCACCTGGGAGCTGCCGAGCTGTTCAGAGTAGCCCCTCAAATCTTCACACATTGACAAAAATTGCCTTTTTTAAAAAAAAAAAAAGTATGTTAAAGCGCTAGTCTTTTCAATGGCTTTGTCTGCATGTGGAAGTTTGACCGTGAACAAGGACGGCAGAAGGGAGGCCTTTGAGCTGTGGTGTATTGGAGAAAAAAAAATGAATGTCCCACGGACAGCAGTGAGGACAGATGGCTGTGTGTGTTGCGGACCCAGTGACCGGGGTGGCCCATGGAGGTGCAGATGGGGACACCCCATCTCAGATCATGAGGGCACCTTTTCAGGAAGGGTCAGGCTTGGGGAAATACACACCCTGAGTCTTTCTGACAGCACAATTCACAGTGCATCCATTCTGGTCTATTCTATTCTATTCTATTCTATTCTATTCTATTCTATTCTATTCTATTCTATTCTATTCTATTCTATTCTATT
>NW_006400240.1:118632-120404 GCF_000299155.1 Elephantulus edwardii | reverse complement strand
CAAACAAACTTTGAACAGGTTTGGCCTCTGGCAGAAAGGCTGGCTGTTCAAATACCCTGAGAGGTACTTTGGAAGAGAGGCCTGGCTGCCCACTTCAGAGGGACCAGCAAAGAGAATCATGATGGGGGGGAGGGGGGCCCTTCTGCTCTGACACACACTCAGGGGACGCAGGCAGAGAAAGAATTCTTCCCAGGAGTGTCAGGGAGTGGTGTTGAAGTGGCCCAGTGGTCATCTAGTGAGAGATGACCATTAGAAGGAGCTCTGTGTCCCATGGGGGGAAAGGTTAGGCCTTAAGATAAGCCTGAGTGTCCTGGCTTCTTCTCCACAGCAACGTGGGGCATGGAGGGCACCTCAAATCAGCCAGCTGTCGGGGAGAGCTTGGGGACCAGGCCTAGAGAGCCAGAGAAGACACATTCAATTTGGGGGGTACAGAAAAGGAACACAGAAAGGACACCACAGGTCCTGGGGACACAGAGGAGGAACCCACATCCTCCTGCAGACACCTCTCTCTCTCTCTTTCTCTCACACACACACACACAGACACGCGGGTGAACAGGGCCCTATGCCCTGTTAGCTGGACCCACAGACCCCGGGCTGCCTTTCTGGAGCAGCAGGCGGGAAGCATGCAAAGCCCTCCCGGAATGTGTCCTCCCAGAGCTAAGCTCCCAGCTGCTGCTGCTCCCCGGCTGGCTATCAGGTGGCCATCAGGGCTGCATCCACCGCAGCTGCCCGCCCCTGCCCCAGGGGGGATGTTTTTAGAGTGTTGATATTGTGGCCACTTGTCCCGAGCCCAGAAATAACCTGGGGCCTGCATGCCTGAGCTGCTATCGGAGACAGCGGAGACAGCATGACGGGCACCAGCTGGCCTCACACCCCACACCCCGCCTCCTCCCGTCCCCTGACAGATGGTGAGGAGACAAGGCCAGTGCACTGTCCAGCTCGTGGGGATCCGAGCCCTCAGTGTCCCCAAGACCATGCAGAATTGGGGGGACGCCCTGTGTGCCCGCCCATCACATGAGCGTGGATCATTTTTCTTTTAACTCAGTCTTCTTTGTAGATTAAGCAGTTGGGCTACGGATCCAGAGTGGTTTGAACCCACTGACTGCTTCGAGGGAGAAAGCGGAGGCCAACCACTTCTGGAAAAATTCACAACCTCAGAGACCCCATGGGGCAACTCTGCTCTATGATACAAGGTTGCTGGGAGTCAGACACAAATGAATTCCAGCTGATGACACTGTATCTCACGCCTGGTCCACTCTAGAAGAGACCTGCCTTCCCTCCACACTGTGTGTACACAGTGACACACAGAGGCTACTAGAGAGATACTAGAGAGATACTATGTATCTAGACTCTCAGGAGCCCTGCTGGCACGGGGGTGGGGGGGCACACTTAGCTGTCACCACAAGGTCAGGGGTTTGAAACCACCAGTCACTCCGAGGGAAAAGAATGGGCAATCTCTTCTCTTGCTAATTACAGCTTCTGAAAGCCCACTGGACGGCCTGCAATGAGTAGATGCCTTGATGGTACATCATAACAACAACAGTTCAGTATGTAGCAATTACTCTCAGAAAGAATGGCAAGAAAAACTGAAAGCCTCGGACACCCACCAGAATGTCACTAAGAGTCAGGTCAATGGCTGTTAGCTTGAGGGTTGTTTTTTTTTAAAGTAGAGACGTCTTATCTGTTAAAATGCATCCCAGCAGAAGATCCGGGATGGAGGGTAAATGGAAAAATGTAAAATAAATCTCAAAAACAATTTAATAATAATAATT
>NW_006400240.1:115657-117910 GCF_000299155.1 Elephantulus edwardii | reverse complement strand
AAATAAAATTATATAAAATTAAAATCAGCCTTTAGCCTCACAAAGTTCAGTTCTCCTCTGACGCCTGTAGGGGCGCCGGGGCAGGGTCAGCGTGACAGGATGCTATTATTGTTTTCTGACCCTTTTAATCAGGGCACTAATTTGCATGCTAAGTAAGCATTCCCATCTCTTACTGACTCCAGTGGAGTGAGGCAGACGCCCCATACTTGGTTTGTACATGTGTATGTGTTCATCTCATCTGACTCTGAGGTCACATCACCCCCCCAGTGCCCCCAAAACTCAGGACAGAGGGTGGGACCTGCCTGGAATTGGGGGACTCACACCCTAATGATACATGTCACTGCTGATAAAAAGTGGGCATAGGACCACCAGCACCCCCATTCCCCCCACATTTGCTAGATGGAGGTGGTCTCCTGGGGAACGTCCATGTAGCTGTGTCCACCCACCACGGGTGTTTCTCCAGTTCCCACAGAGAGAGAGTCTTCAACTCTCAGTTTGCAGGTGAGCTCACCTGTCAGCACACCTGGATGTGAGGTACACGGGCTACCTTCAAGCCTGTAGGTATAAGGGGTAAAGGGGAGTCAAGTTTCAAACTTCTTCCCAGAGCACGTTGTAAGCAAGGCTCTCTGTTCTCTGTATGATCATATGTGACCCTTAGGCTTAGTTTTGTTTTTGATCAAACATTCTTCTAAGTGGCATAGCCCTGGTCTGTCCACTTGCTGTACAGCGGTCAATTGTGGTGGCTGTGATGCTGAACACTGTGACACTGGTGTGGGAAATGTGACAATGGTCAGCACGGTGGACAGTGTTTGGTGGAGTTTCCCAGAGTAAAATAAGCTTGGAAGCAGGAGTGGCATCCACTTCCAAAATGGCTTGTCTCTGGAAAGTCTATGAACGTGGAAAAAGGACGAAAGTAATAAAATAAAAGTGTTCACGTCTTCTGTTCTGTACGAGTTGTCTACGACAATGGCACAATATATCAACGAAAAGGACATCACGGTTTGAATCCAGGAGCTGCTCTGTGGGAGAAAGGTGGTCGATCCCTTCCCACGGCGTGTCCAGCATCTGAAGCCTGGGGGCTGGCCAGCTGATGGCCCAGAATACCTCCTGCACATGTCCATCCTCCGTCTGTCCATCTAGTATGTGTCCACCCCACTTGCCATGTATCTATCTTGCCTCTCAGATCACCGCTGACTATAACAATTATCATTTCTTCCTGAGCTTCTGTCTGTCTCTATCTCCATCATCTATTAGTATGTATCACCTATCAGCTGTCCTTACCTGTATCTACCTCGTCCACCTGGATGTTTAGGGCTGAGTTCCGTCTTTAGGACTCTCTATTTCAGCTTTCTCTAGATCTGTGTCTGTCCCTCTACACCATCCTCTACCTGGTGATCTAGAAGTCGGTCTTGTCATCAGCACAGCCGTCCGTCACCTGCCCACGTGTTTCACCAGAAACACTCACACTCGAGGGAGTCGAGGTGTGCCTGCAGCCATCTGGGTCACTGGAGACGCGGGGAGGTCCTGAGGGAGGGGGGATGCTCTTTTTCCTGAACTAGAATGTGTTGGAAGCATTTGAAGGGCTAGAAAACACACCTTTGTGCAGGTGATCACCATTTATCCCCCAGAAAATGGGCTGCAATAAACCTGGTTCTGGGGGCATTTCTAAACCTTAAGCACAAAAAACAGCCCCTACTATATTTCCTCTGGAGCTTTATTGTACTGAAATTTTACTAAAATGATCTGGTTTTCAATCAAGATTCATATACACACACACAGTTCATTTCATGACATGAGTTACATCTGATGAATGTCACTAATCCATTGCCCCCTAAAGCCTTCTGGAGGGGCCTTTAGTGGACATGGTGGCCCAGTGAAAACAAACTCCATGGTCCTAAGGAGTGGTCAGTAATGGGCTGCCCTGCTGACCCCAAGGCAGGCTGGTCAAGTCCACTCAGAGTTTCTCAGGAAAAGCATTGATGACCCCCCATCCCATGGGATCGATGTCCTCTCAATATGTGCAGAGTGGTCAGCTCAGAGTCAGGTCTCACTCACAGACAATGACCTTTGAGTTGAACTGTGGCTGTCTTTTTTTTAAATCAAACAAGCCTCCCACATATTGGCAGCAAGTCATTTCCAACTGCCAGCAGCCCTGCAGATCAGAGCAGAGCTGTTGGAGACTGCTAGTTCAACCTAGCTGAAGCCATTTTGTAATTCTCTAAGGACATGTCTGGACATGTTGCCCGACCCTGG
>NW_006400240.1:113314-115055 GCF_000299155.1 Elephantulus edwardii | reverse complement strand
ATTTTTCTTGTTTTTAGAAGATGTTTGCCCATGGTTTCCGCAAGAAGGAACTATTGATTCTAAGCATGGCATAGGGTAGGGGATTGTTTAAATGACTATTACCATTGTTTTGGCCCTGAGAAAATTTCCATCACTGCTTTTTCTTACTAGAATTTGATTAACAAAATCTTAACTGTTCTTGAACTTCTTCCTTCATCACTGTAGGCTCTGGCTCATAAGTTATTTCATTGAATTCTTCTGTATCTGCCAATTCCTTTTGATACAATGACTCAGTATATTCCTTCCATCTTCTTTTAATACTTTCTGGATCGTTTACTATTCTGTCTAAAGCATCCTTGATCATAGCTACTCTAGGTTTGAATTTGTTCTTCAGTTCCTTGAGCTTAAGAACTGCTGAACGAGTTCAGGCTTTTGATTTTCCAACTCTCATTGTAATATTTTGCTTTGTCATTTCTACCTGCTTTTGCAGTAGTCTGTTCAGCTCTTTAGTATCTTAAACTCTTCATTAGAAGTAATAAAAATATTGTTCCTTTTCCTACAAACTGGTTAAATAATTGCTCACCTTTTGCTTCTCGCTTATCATGCATTTCCTACTATTAATAGATCAAAAGTAAGAGTATTTGGAAGTACTGAGAAATATTTGTTTTGGAAAAACCGTCATTAATGATCAAAAGTCCTCTTTTTTTCTGTTAATCAAATTTCTTTTACAGGTCTTGTGGATATAAAAGCTAATGTGTCTGTTATTAGTAAAAAATAATTATTCTCTTAATTGGCCTTTACAAAAATTAACATTAACTCTTTCTGAATTAGGAACTTCTCTTAAAGTTTAAAGGTTTAAGAATATTTATGATTGTGCAGAACCTGATGACCAAAAGGCTCAAATGCAATTTTATGTGGTATACATTAGTACTAATTTACAGGAAAGACATTTATTAAAACAATTTGGAGCTTTTATATCTATCCCTGCTTTGTCAGATGCTGAATCCTATAGTCTTGCCCTTTTAGTAGAAAAGCTGATATAGAACCTGCAACTCCCTTTGGAATTCTCCTTTGTTATTAATAGGAAAAGTGTTAAAACTCAGAAGAGTTTAAAATATGGGTAAGAATAAGAAGAAAAACGTGTTAACAGAAATATGAACAGTTGAGAATAATAAGATGTTATGAGGCCTCAATGTTTGTGCTGTTTTGTCTTTTGTCTGCCACGTTTGTTGTCTTTTTGTCTTGTGTTTAAAGTTATAATACTGATTAGCTCATACAGTTTAAAGGTTTCAGTAAAGAACAAGAATTAGTAGAGACAGATATAAAGTTAATATCTGTATGAATTTCAACTCTCATAGGCAAGGAAACGCTAAGAGAGGGTGTTTCAAACGTCTTACGGCGCCAAAAGAGACTTTTTGTCTCAAGAGATCTTTGAAAAATCAGCTCTTGGCATCCTCTTATCACCTTCATATATCCATGCATTTTATCCAGGATCTACATACTTAGGTAGAAATTTCCATATGTTTCAGCCAATACTGTAAGATACACATGCCAGTGGCTGTCACTACAAGTCTTTGTGAGCTGTGTGTGTCTATGTTAATTGCTCTACTTTAAATGAAAACCTGTAGGAGTAAAAATAAAAACTCTCCACTATAGTTCCTTAATTAATGCTTGCCTGTGTTGAACCTAGTTGTGTTAAGTCAAAGCTACAGTTTGATGATCACTTTCCTTCTACTAGACTTTTCAATTTTTCAGAAACATA
>NW_006400240.1:106827-109564 GCF_000299155.1 Elephantulus edwardii | reverse complement strand
ACAGGCGCCCCTCCAGAGCTGCTGGGTTAGCCCATGACGGGTAAGATCAGTAGGTGCGGTGTCCAACCTAAGACAGGCGCCGGTTTCATACATGGTCAAACAGGAGAGCACCAAAGGTAATCCTGTTGCGCTTTTGCAGTCTTCAAATAATTATAAAAAACAGGGAGGATCTGTTGGCGACTGCTAGTTCAACCTAGCTGAAGCCATTTTGTAATTCTCTAAGGACATGTCTGGACATGTTGCCCCAGTGAAAAGAGTCATGCAAGTGTCCAATAAATGTTAACATTATCTAACTATTCTTTTTTAGACTGTAGAAATCCTTTTTTTAGCATTTAAATGGAAGTAGCTGTGGAATCTGGAATCGAAAAGCAGAGTTAAAAGAGCCTTCTCTGCATTTTGAACTTAAAAGATTTTACACAAAAAGTTATTTGCCAGTTTCTAAAATTTCAACAGCCTGGGCTGCCCTCTCTTCCCACAACCTTTTCTCCTCTCCCCACTTTTTTTTTCTTTCCTCTTCTTCCACAGTGATTAAATCTGTATATCTAACTATTCTAACAAAGGAAAAGATTCCTACAAGTGCCCATTAAATGTTACTTTGGATGAAAAAAAGTTAAAAAAAAATCAACAAAAACTAGACTATATGGCAATCTCTTCCTGGACCAGTCAGATTCGATTTGACAGTACATACACACACACAAAATAATAAAATAAAATATTTTTTTAAAAAAAGGGGCTATTCCTTAAAAAAAAAAAACTAGACTTAAAAAAATTAAAAAGTTAGAAATAACCCCACAGGAGAGCATCAAGGAGGCAGGCACCCTGAGTGCCTCCTCCTCCTCGTCCATTTTAGGCCAGGTATGACCATGAGCCCATGCACATGAGACTGACCACCCCACAGTAGTGTCGCCCAGCTGCTCCTGCAAGCACCCCTGCCAGCAAAGGGCGCAGATGACCATGACTGAAATCCTTGACCAGCTCTGAGAGGTTGGTGACCACTTCACGGCATCCTTGGGTCGCTGGACGGGATGGAGCCGGGCACGAAGCCACAAAGCTGTGAGTCCGTCAGGCAGCTGATGCTGGGCGGGGCGGGGGGGGGGGCCCGGTGGTGCCTGAGCTCAGGACCTCAAAATAAACGGCGTCCTGCGGGCCAAGCCCAGCCCCAGCTGTCCTCTCCAAGGGCATTTTTTTCCATGTTGTCGTTGTAAGGAGAACAGACATGGCAGATGGCTGAGGCCCCTTGTTCCACCCAGGGAAGACAGAAGTAACAGGGACGTGGCTCCCTGCAACCTGGTCAGACCTGTTCACAGCAAAGCACCCGGCACCGTGCACCTGTCCCCACCCGTGGCCTCAGCTGCAGCAGGACACGGTGTCCACTCCCTGATTCCTCTCCTGCCAATAAAACTGGAGCCAAGGGTCAAGGACCCGTGACAGGAATGACTAGAAACTCTTGCCATTTGCTGGCTCTGGAGACGAGGGGTCCACTGCATGCTGTGGCCAGGCTTGGGCCCCCTCCAGAGGCCCCAGGGGAGGGTCAGCCCAAAGCTTGTCCAGCTTCTGGGGGCCCGAGACACCCCTGGGCAGCTCATGGCTGCATTTCTCCAATCTCTGCTTCCATTTTCACACCACACCTTCTCTCTCTGTCTCTGCTTTTAATAAGAAAGTAAGCTAGAATGGGTATGGGTATGGTTACATGAAACAATGTAAATGATAATTCTACACAGCACAATGTATATGAATGAAGCATAATGTAATTATTATATGAAAACCAATAAAACTATTTAAAAAAGAAAAACCTAATAAAGAATTTAAAGGGGAAAAAAAGAATTCCACTCAAGGGGAACCAGGACGCACCCTCCTCCTCACATGAACTTAAGCCATCTGGACACACACACATCCGACAGGTGTGTGTGGGATGTCCCTCTCTGTGTGTGTCTATCACACAAACACAGAAGATTCAGAGGTATCAACTCCAGGAGACCAAAGGAGCAGACTTTTCCCAAAAAACAAAGCACAGAAAAGAGGAACAGAAGCAACTCCAATCCAAACCCACAATGCCATCCATTCAATTCTGACTTCCAGCCACCTTGCAGGACAGAGCAGAGCTGCCCCATGGGGTCTCTGAGACTGTGAATCTTTACAGACACAGATAAGCCTCCGCCTTCACCCTTGGAGTGGCTGGTGGCTTTGAACCACCAACCTTTGGATGGACAGTCCAATCCTTACGCCATGATGCCACCTGGGCCCCTGTGAAGTCAGAGAACAGGTTATTATGGTTTATTAGGTCTGCAATGCACAGCCTTAGGAAATTGCTTACGAGTTTTGATCGAAGGAAAAAGAGAGTTTTTCTAGAATGTTCTTTAGCAGACCTGAAGGCTGAGCTGTTGTGACACATGTTTCTCCATCCTGAGCTTGAAGAAATCATAGGCATCTGGTTGTTTTGTTTCTTCTGTTTATGTCGGCGATGTTTTAAATGAGATGGAGAAGAGAGCTGGATGCTGGACAGAGTGGAAGCCTATTTCCCCCCCTCTCCCCTTCTCGAGACCTGCATTTGATTGGGAGCAGAGCTGGCAAAAAAAAAAAAAAAAAAAAAAATTTACCCCTGACACAGTCTTGTGTTTCTGATAAGCATAAACAATTTTAAAAAATTTTCTCTTCACTCCTCTGATTATAAAAATAACAGGGAGTACACGGGAAATATGTAAAAAGTGTTTTTTAAAAAGTCCACAATATATTGATC
>NW_006400240.1:103014-106198 GCF_000299155.1 Elephantulus edwardii | reverse complement strand
GAAGAAGAAGAAGAAGAAGAAGAAGAAGAAGAAAAGAGATAAAGACAAAGAGACAAAGAGAGAGAGACAGACACAGAGAGAGAAAGACAGAGAGATAGAATTGAGACAGAGAGAAAAACACACACAGAGAAAGAGAGACAAAGACAGAGAAAGAGAAAGAAAGAGACAAAGACAGTGAGAGAGACACAGGCACAAACAGAGAAACAGAGAGAGAGAAGGAGAGGAGAGACAGAAAGAGAAACAGAGAGGGAGACAGACACAGAGAGAGACACAGAGAGAGAGGGGTCTCCTTACCAGAGGCATTTCCCCCCCCCCGCCCCCCGAGATCACAGCATGAGGAACACAGAGGTTCCCGTGGTGGAAATCTACCCTGACCCACCCCCAGCGGTTCTGAGTGGGTTTCCACTCAGGGGGACCTTGCACTGGACGCTGAGGTCATCTTTAAGGATGGACACGACCTTAGTATTCTTCTGGGACGTGGCTGTGGGCTGCAAACCTTGACTTTCCGCTTCTCAACCTGCATTGTGACGCAGGACACTTACAGTGCGCTTTGCTGGATGAGATAGCTGTTCTTGTTGTTGTTGTTGTAATTGTTGTTGTTGTTTGGTGCCATTACCTCGGACCCTGTAGGCAGCTCATCTGTGTGTCCTGGCCTGTCCAGCACCGTCCTCTCCTCTGACGCACTGCAACCCACGGTTAGAATCACAGGGTCCGCCCAGCTCCATGGGGTTTCCCTCAAGAATCCACATGACACCATATTCGAGAAGCTCAGGCAACAGAATAGTTCACTCTTGAAGTTTTTCCCCTGTGTATAATTTGATTAAAATCAGTAACATCCATCCTATTGTGCAGCTAATATTAAAATAATGCTGACAGATTTTCCACGCAGTGCAGATGTGGGCAGGGCAACATTTAAAATGCTCAACTGCTCACCTCAATGTGAGGGGTTTGAACCCACCAAGGAGACCATAACTGACACCCAAGCAGATATATGCACACCCATGTTTATTGCGGCTTTGTTCACAATAGCAAGGAGTTGGAAACAACCCAAGTGCCCATCAACAAACGAATGGATAGAGAAGCTGTGGTGTATTCACACAATGAAATACTACACTGCATTGGAAAACAAGAAACTCATGCAATATTATTCAAAATGGGTGACCGTGGAGGACATTATGCTGAGTGATGTATCTCAGTCACAAAAGGACAAATACTGCATGGTGCCACTGTTGTAAAACAGGACTGACCTCAGGGTTGGAGGAGACTGAGAAAGATGGGTTCAATAATGTATACTGCATTGAAACAGATGAGGGAGAAAACTATTTAAAAGGGATATGTGATTGGGTATTTTTATCAAGACAGGAGTCCAGAGCGAAGGCTGCATAGTGGAGTGGATCTGGAGGGAGGGTTTGTAAAACCATGAAAGAATTTTTCTTTTACTTTTCCAAGAGAAGAGTGAACTAGGGGGGAGGGTTGAGAGGGGAGAAAAGTGCAACAATGAATTAATGGAAATCCAGAGTCTCTGTGAATTTTAATTGACATTACTAATTTTTTAAAAAAGCAAACAAAATACTGTATTGAAGCTGATGAGGGCTAGAATAGTTTAAAATCAATATATTTTAGGGCATTATTATTATCATAAGAGTCCACAATGAGGGTTGCAGAGTGGAGTATACTTGGGGTGGGAGTGGGAATGTGCGGGGTGTGTGGGGAGGGGATTGTGTACCAATGAAGGAGTTTTTCTTTTGCTTTTCAAGGAGAGCAGCGAACTCAGGGTGGGGGTGGGGGTGAGTGGCTGGGGAGAAAAGTGCAACAATGAATGAATGGAATTTCAAAATCTCTATAGATGTTCATTGACATTAATAATAATAATATTAATAATAATAAATAAAAGGGGGGAAAGGGAGATACAAGTCAGCACAGAGACAGGCTGGTGGTAAAATCCTACCCTTGCATGCTGGAGACCTGGGTTCGATTCCTGACCAGGGGCATCACCTGCACAGCCCCGTCTCCCTACATCAGGGAGGCCTGTTTGTGGCTGTGGTGCTGGACAGAGGTCAGCAGAGCTTGTAAAGTGAGAGACACTACAAAGGCCAGCGTGGTGGTGGTTAGCTTCTGAAAACCACGCTGTGAAAAAAAATGCTTGAATCCCCAGAGCCAGACCCACATCCAGACTTGAGGACGGGCAGGACAGGGCAATGTTGGGCCCTGTCACACACATGGGGTCAGCTTGACCAGCAGGTGCTCATTCTGAACCTGCTTTCAGACAGCCACACCCTCTCCTCCCCTGGCCCACACCTGGTTTCAACACCTGCAAAGCTTTCTAGGAGTTCGTCCCTGACCCAGGGGCAGCCAGCTTGATCCCTGCATGGCAAGGTCCTTCTGATCTCCAGTGGTGCAGGGATTCAGCACTGTGGGGTTGCCGGCAGTTTCTAGAGACCCGGTGGATCCCCCCGTGTCTGTTTTGAGGTTGCCCACCTGTGATTCATGACCGCTTCCCCGGCTCTGGGCGACCACTGCTATTAATCCTTGAGGTCTGCACGTTGCTGGCCACTGTGGGAATATTCCTACAAGGTCTGTCAGTCAGCCCGGCTCTCCACATCAGGACACGTTAGCCTGCACATTCACACCACCTCCCAAGTTCATTATACACAAGAGTCCATCTCAACACTCCATTATCTGCTCTGTAAGCAGCTCCATCCTCCATCCGTCACCCTGGCCAGCCCGGGGAAAATGCTGCATATTCAGATTAAATTGCAATCTTCCCCCACCCACCCCCCAATGAATACAGAATTGGATTCTCTCCTGTAATAGACACGGTCTCCAGGGGCGGGAAATTGAGTTGAAGGTCGCTCTTGGCGAGTCTGGAAATTGCATTATTCAAAATATAAAATTCTTCCCCTGGTCATCAAGGCACACAGGGAGGCGGGAGGCGGGGCGAGGGGGAGATTCCATGAGAGATGGGCATGGAAAAGGGGAGGATTCTGGCTTAGCTTTCAATGTCCCCCTAAAAAGCAACAGCACTTTCAGTGCACACCAAAAAAATAGCAGAAACAGGCATTGAGGGGGCAGAAGGGAACCTCTCAGGGGGTCTGGAAGTTGGCTGAAGGTGAGTGAAGAAGCCACAGAGAGGAAGAAGGGGGGGAGGGAAGAGAGAGAGAGAAGGGGTTAATGATTTAATGAT
>NW_006400240.1:101119-101948 GCF_000299155.1 Elephantulus edwardii | reverse complement strand
ATCTCTTGATTTCCTAGCTGCTGTTACCAAGAGTGTTGATTGTGGGAGCCAAGCAAACTAAAACTGTTAACTATCTCTATCTCTTCACCATCCATACTGATGCAGGTCTAAATATCAGAGTGTCACCCTCGGGTGATGGGTAGAAATACCAACCATGTCACACATACCACCCCCACCCCACCCCGGGGGAGGTGGGGTGGACAAGTCTAAACACCAGCAGGGTCACTTCCCCCCGCCGGGGGGAACAGGTATCAGCAGAGCTACCAGAGGAGGAGAGACATGAAGAATAACGTCCTGGCCATCTACTTCTGAAAGTTCAGAACCTGAACACCCCCAGGGATACCCACGTGCATGGGGATGGACAGACTTTTGCTGTGTTCTGACCAGAGCCGCTGTGCGTCCGGCAGAAAGGTCCTCCCTCCGGCATCACCCTCTCCTCGCTCTCTCCGACTCTGACCCCCCAGAGATGCAAACACACAGACAAGCGCACACACACACATGTCTGTTCTATCTGTCTCTGTCCCCTCACCCTTCTCTCTGTCTTCCTTCTGCCAAAAAAAATGCAGACATGAAGATCTCTATATATAATCTCTGTAACTAGTCTCTCTCTCTCTCTCTCTCACACACACACACACACACACATCCTTTCTTCCTCTGTTTTCCTGTCACTCTTTGTCTTTCTCTGGCCTCTTCTGTCTCTCTGCCTTTTTCTATCTCTCTCTCTCTACCTGTCTGTCTCCCTCTCTCCCCTTCTCTGTTCTCTTCTCTCTCTGTCTCCTCTCTCTCTATCCATCTCGTTGTCTCTCTCTCTTCCCCTCTCTCTGTCTCT
>NW_006400240.1:92128-100085 GCF_000299155.1 Elephantulus edwardii | reverse complement strand
CTCTCTCTCTCTCTCTCTCTCTCTCTCTCTCTCTCTCTCTCTCCTCTCTCTCTCGGAGTGGCTGGTGGATTTGAACTGCCGACCCTCTCTTAAGCAGTCACATGTTTCCTCCTTACAAACACTCTTTGTTGCTCTCAGCAGAGCGAGTGGGGGATGCCTGGATCCATTCTCCTCTTACAAAGAGAGATGCTGGCCTTGGGATCCCATCTCCACCTGGAGGCCCCAGCTCTGGACGTTCCATCCCCAGCCCACAGCCCTGCCTTTGTCTGCCAGGGTCCTGTCAGACGTCCAGCCTGTCGGAGGGGCATCTCTGTGCTTCTCAGAGTTAATTTCTGTCCTGGGGCAACACCACAATCCCCGCCTCTCCCTGCGTCACAGGCGAGCTGAATAAAGCGTTCTTGTGCTAGCTGTAGAAGGCTCTGGTCGCCCACTCCAGGGCCCCAGCCAGGCCTTCAGCCGACCACCACTGTGAAAGGCTCATCTGTTCCCTGGGAAAGGGCAGTCTGTCCACCACCCATTCAAACGGGGCCTGTGTTCCCGTTTCCCCTCCAGCAACCACCACCACATGCCGCCTCGCCAACATTTGCCTCCCAATGAATAAAGACAGCTTCACCCGACTCCTGCCCCGGGGGGCTGCCTGGGGGGACCAAGAAGCTGGGCGCTTTGGCTTCGGTCGTAAAACACAGACTGGGTTTGCAGTCACGGCAGGAGCCAAGTGAAACCCGTCCTTGATTGAGAAGGGCTGCGGACTGAACAGGGTTATATTTATCCTGTGCACAAGGAGGGAACTTGAGTCCGCAAACCCTTTACAGATTACCTTTCAAGAGGGGACACGCAGGTGAGAACTTTATGTGAGATGTATACCTATGAAGGATGGGCAATCTCCTCCCGGGCAATTACAGGCCTTTGAGAACCACCAGAGGGTCAGCTATAGGTCATTTACAACCCTATGGTCCACAATAACAAGAAGACAGATAAGCCTGATCCAGGCCATGGTCTTTGCAATTGTGTGCTATGCGTCAGAGACCTGGACAATGACTAGGGTTGATGCCTTTGAGCTGTGGTGCAGGAGAAGAGTATTGAACAGACTATAGACTGCTAGGAAAATAAATAGGTTTGTTCTTGAGAGGATGAAACCAGGCTGCTCCTTGTAGGCAAGGATTCTGAGGACATACTTTGAACATGTTGCAAGGACAGACCGGACCTTGGAGAGGGACGTCATGCTTGGGAGGGTGGAGGGACCGAGAAAGAGAGGAAGACCCTCAATGAGATGGATTGATAGTGACTGGGGTTATGAGGATACCTGTGTCAGAGACAGTGCAATTGGCACAGGATAGAGCAGGGTTTAAGGCTGTTGTACATAGAGTCACTATGAGTCGCAAGAGACTCAATGGCACATAATAACAACATTTCATTTCTTTCTTTTTTAACTTTATATACACACACATATATACACATGAGCTCTGGTGGCCTAGTGGCACGAAACTGCCATCCTAAAGGGACTTGATTCAAATCCACCAGCTGAGGGGTCATCTCCTCGCGTGCAATTCACTGCCTCTGAAAACCCGCTGGAGGGTCAGCTGTGGGTTGGTTCTAACTGGACAGCACACAGAATTGATATAAATCTTTCTAAAGGTCTGTCTACATGGGTTCATGTATCTTCAGGTCTGTCGGGGATGAGTCTTCTCCCAACCCGACGCCACCTTCTTCCCCATAAGAGGAGAGCGTGCAGTTTCTCGAATCCTCGGCTAATATTCTGTGCCTGTATCATCGATTGCATGCACCCTCACAAGAAGGCATTGCACGCATGTCTGGGTCACCCCGCATCGAAGACAGCCATGTTTATCCTAGTCTGCCATTAGGGAGGACGGCAGGAAATGAAGACGTCGGAAATAGTGCGAGGACCATCCAAAGGAAGCGAGAGCTAGCCTCAGCAAGCATGCACTGCCGGAAAACGACGAGGCCAGGCTCGCCCCCCCCAAAAAATGCAGAGCTAATCAAAAGCAAAACCGAATTATTTTGCACAATTTGCAAGTCAAACTCATGGAATCCATCTTGGGGCTGCTGCTGTGTTTGCATTTGACCATTACGCTTTGGGCCCAGGAGGCTGCCTGACTTTTGCACCACGGAGACCCGGCTTGCAAAGTAGGTGCCATTGGGGAAAACAAAACAAAACAAAACACTCCTATCACACTGCGCATGCTCGGAGCACAGCCTCCCGCCGCAGTGCGCATGCTTGCCTCGAGTCGCCGGCCCCGCCTCCCCGGCTGCCGCCGCCGCGCATGCTCGCCAGGGCCGCCGGAGCGCCCACCCTCCACGGTCATCGCACTGCGCATGCTCGCCAGGGCCGCCAGCGCACACCCGCTATGGCCGCCGCACTGCGCATGCTCATTCCTCAGCTGCCCCAATGTCCCTTTATTGGCAGACCCTTTAAGGCCGGGAGCACCGAGAGCTAAAGAACCCCCGACTTGGGAGTGGCCATTATGATCATTTTCCCCTCATTTGCACTGCAGACCCCACCAGAGGCTCCCGGACATGGATGAACGCAACACAGCACGAACAGCACCGCCGCCATGGCAGGCAAAGCGCATGCGTGGAGGGGGGGCGTGGCGCACGGCTGCCGTCGCACCGTGATGACGCAATCCAGCGTGATGACGCGGCACGTTCGCGCCGGGTTTGAAGCGGCCCGGGCAGCCCGGGCCTCAGGAGGTGTGGGTTTTGCTGTCCGCTCTCCGGCCGCGCGGGGTCCGCGAGCTCCGGGCCCGCTGACCGCCGAGTGTGCGCGTCCAGCTGGACGTCCAGTCCGCCGCCCGCTGGCCTGAGCCCTTCCTGCACGCCCCGGGGACTGTGTTCTCGCCGCCGCCCCTCCCCTCCCCCACGTCCCGGGGTCCGCGTCCCCCCGCGGGGGTCCCGGCGCCGCCATGCCGCCCGGGAAGGTGCTGCAGCCGGTGCTCAAGATGAAGGTGGACGAGCTGTTCCTGTGCTGGCTCAGCGACGCGGGCACCCAGGCCATGCTGCGCCAGTGCCTGCTCCGCATCCAGCACCCCGGACCCGCCGGGGACGCGATCGGAACTGGGGACCCCGCCGGGGACGCGATCGGAATGGGGGACCCCGCCGTGGACGCGATCGGAACGGGAGACCCCGCCGGGGACGCGATCGGAACGGGAGACCCCGCCGGGGACGCGATCGGAACGGGGGACCCCGCGCCCCGGGGACACCCCGCAGCCTCAGCATCGCCTGTCACCCCGGGACGCCCCGCCCCCTCGGGACACCCCGCCCCCCGGGGGCGCCACGGCTCCCGGGACCCCCTGTGGAACCCCACCATCCAGGGGAACCTCGGTACCCAGGGGCGCTCCACCAGCCTGGGGGACCTCACCAGCCTGGGGGACCTCGCCACCCAGGAGCACCCCAACAGTTTGGGGGACCTCGCCATCCAGGAGAACCCCGCTATCCAGAGACACTCGACCAGTATGGGACAGCCCACCAGCCTGGAGCACCCCGCTACGCAGAGACACTCCACCATCCAGGAGCACACCAGCAACTTGGGGAACCCCGCCAGTCTGGGGCACCCCGCTACGCAGAGACACTCTACCAGCCAGGGGCACCCCACTATCCAGGAGCACCCCGCGAACTTGGGGCGCCCCACTAACTTGAGTCACTCCAACAGCCTGGGACATGTAATTAACGTGGGATCCCCCACCAACTTGGAACCCCCCACCAGCCGGGTGCACGCCGCCCCCTTGGAGTCCCGTGTGCCTCCGGGAGCCACCACCACCCCAAGGACCCCCGTCTCTTCTGACAGCTGGGCAGCGACCCCCACGCTACCCCTGGGAGCTGCCTCTGGGGCCCGGAGATCCGCGGGCGACAGAACGGTAAGTCCTTTTTTTCTCTTGTACTGGTCAGCGCGTCCAGGGGTGGGGCACCCCCACCTCCACCTCCCCCTGGACGGGGAGAAGGGGGCAGTGACAGGAACGAGCGTGCTGTGTCCGCGTGGGCACCTGGTGACCCCAGAAAATGCAGCTTAGCGTCCAAGAGGATGGCCTGTGTCTGGACGGGCACCTGGTTACCCCAGAAAGTGTAGCTTAACGTCAGGTGATGCCTGTGGCTTAATGGGCACCTGATGACCCCAGAAAGTGCAGCTTAGCGTCAGAGGATGTCCAGTGGCTGGACAGCATCTTCAGTCAAAACCCTGCTTGTTGGGTGGTGGACTGTGGTCACCGTCACCTGTGCGTGCCAGCCCTCACCCTTGAGGGTGTGTTTGTCTGTCTGTGTCTCTGTCTCTGACCCTCCACCTTTCCCATCTTGCTGTCCTAATCCAAGGCCTGGCCCCACCTGACCGCATGTCCACTCTGTGTGAGAGCAGGTCTCCCCATCCTGGCTCTTCCGCCAAGAGAGATGGGTTTGTCCTCTCAGCCGTCCATGATATATATTCCATTCTCTTCTCCAGCATCCTAACCCAACAGCGTCCATGCTTCTGTCTGTCTTCCTTATTCATTTTCCGGCTTTCACATGCACAGAAAGCGTCTGAAGGTGCTCGAGCTTGGATCCCACAACCCCTGGTCTTTAAACTGACATGCTGGGCCTTTAGCATTCTGGAGAGCTGCTGGGGAGCAGATTTTTTTTTTCAGTGCAAATGTGTTTGGATCCCTTTGTTGACGACTTCGGTCTTTTCTTTAGGTCTCGGGTGGGGAGGGTTTCTGTTTTCTGCACGTCGAGGTGTCTTTCCTGCTGAAGGCTGTAGTTGTTGACCACCTTGGGGAAGCATTGCACGTCCTCTCTTGCTTTCTGCACGTGAGACAGTGTGCGTCGTCGTGGGTGTCCTGGATGCAGCCGCAGGCAGTCAAGCCCTGAGATTGTTGGTTCGAACGTGCGTGCAGATACCTAGGAAGGCGACTTGGTGAACTCCTTTGTGAAACATGGCTGGGAAACGCCTCGCCCCGATTTCCGACTGTGTCAGGATTTGTAGACGCGGATGGTGGGGCAGCGGTTGGGTCTGAACTGATAGCTCTTCTGTTCGCAGCCCTCTGTCCAGTCCTCTGTGCTACCCGGGGCCCTTGTCCAGAGAAAGCTGTCGCCCAACACGATTCTGTCCAAAGCCATGTTGTTGTCCTGTGCCGTCCAGGTAGAGCTAAGTCATAGCTGACCCTCTGGTGGGTTTGCAGAGGCTGTAAATCAAACAAGAGACTGGCTTGATGGGCACCTGGTGTCACCAGAAAGTGCAGCTTTTGTTCTTCTCTGGTGGCTACGAAATCCCAGGGAGAGAGACTTGCCCCCATCGAGTCACGAGCACAGATCCTTGACCACTAGGTCCCTTAAACTCCGACCCTTCTCTGGTGGATGTGAAAACCCAGAGAGGAGCCCCTGTTGAGTCTCAGCAAGGCTCCTTGTCCACTAGGCCCCTAGAACTCCTGTCCACCGGGGAGGTGGTTATGACTTATCACCCAGTGTGGACAGGGCACACGACGAGATCACAGGCCTTCTCAGGGAGCCCTGCTGCAGGGTCTGCCGAGCGGGCAGGGAGGCGGTGGAAGGGGCCCCCTGGGTGCCGTGAGCAGGAGCCTGGAGCCGGGGGCTGAGACCTGCGGGCGTGAAATGATGGTGGGGTGAGGGGGCACCCCAAGGTGTGAAGTCACATGCCAACATGCCATAGCTAGTGAAGTCTGCTCTTATGCAACTTTGAAGAGCAAGGATGTCAGCCTGGCCCAAGCCGTGGTATTTTCAGTTGGTTATTCTGCACGGGGAACGTTGGACACTGAGGAAAGAAGGCTGAAGACTCACAGAGGGCGTTGACTCGTGGTGTTTGTGAGCTGTGATGAAGCCTGTGGGTTCCCCCGAGGTGACGACAGAGACAGTGTCCCCCCCCCACGTGTCGGACACGTTGTCAGGGAGGGTTTGACACAGAGACGGCAGCCAGGGGCTGAAGTGGATCAGAAGGTGAGGGTGGGGCAGCACCAGGTCCACACGTGTTGTTTGGGGGGGGGTGGTTTGCTGGGAGTCATCATCTGTTCACTGTGTTCACTGGTGTCTAATAACAACAGTGCGCTCCGACCTGGCCAGGTGGGGCGGGCAGGCCCCGAGCTGGGCCAGGAGGCTGCACTGAACCTGGGACAGCACTTGGGGCGAGCTGGACAGGTAGAGAGATTCAGGTCACGGGGCTGCATTTAGTCAGCCGTGCATGTGTGCTGAGCTCTGCAGGTGAGGCAGTCGCAGACCTGGGGGGCGGGGGAGGGGATGTGACAGGCTGGTGACATTGTTGTCAGCACAGTCAAGGTGTGTGGCCCCCTTGATGCAGACAGGTAGGTCGGGGGTTGCCGGGCCGGCGTGAGCAGACTTGAGCAGACTTGAGCTGAGCTGTTGGTGAGGCGGTGAATTGCTCTGGGTCGAGCTGACACTGGTGGTGTGGTTGTTGTGGACTCTGTAGTCGGAACTGACCCATAACTGACCGCCCAGCAGGTCCTCAGAGGCTGTAAATCACGCAGAGGCAGATTGCCCATCTGTCTCCCCCAGGGAATAGCTGGGGGCTTTGAACCCTGGGCCTTAGGGCTGGCAGCCCAGCTCCTTAACTCTGAGCCAGCAGAAATTCTACCCCCATCGTTGGAGGTAGAGTTCCCAGGGTCCCCGCAGGCAAGACAGCGTGCGACAACCTCCGCCAGGTTCCCGAGGCTGTGAGAGGCCTGTCTTTCTCCCACAGAGCAGCCGGGGGATTTGAACCTCCCACTGGTCCTCCAGCGCCCCTGACAGAGCTGCCCCTGGCGGCACAGTGAGTGCGTCCAGCTGCCGCAGAAAGGTGCAAGTCTGCAGTCTGCCCCGAGGCCCCGCGGGGAAGGCCTGGACACCTCCATCCAAAAGCCACCCACCTGTTAAACATGCCCAGCTCCCGTCTAGGAGACACGGGGGTCGGTGAGGGAGGACCCACGCGCTGGCAGCTGTGACTGTAGAAGTCTCAGGAACTGAGTCCCCGGGCAGGGGGAGCAGCCCCTGTGGGCACAAAGGCCTGTAGGCTGCAGAGGGTCCTCACTGATGGCCGGTGCTGGCCTGAAGTCGCTTCCGAAATATGTGCGTGTTTAAAAGCCTGGTGACCCCATACTGAAGGGCTTCAGCTGGTGACCGGTCTGAACCTGTCACCTGATCGATGACAGATGGGTCATCTGATGTGAAGATGAAAACCCACTGACTGGGTGGATTCAGCCTCGGAGACCCCGTGGGGCAGCTCTGCTCTGTGATACAAGGTTGCTGGGAGTCAGACACAAATGAATCCCCCCTGGTGACACTGTCTCTCACGCCTGGTCCACTCTGTGAGAGACCTGCCTTCCCTCCACACTGTGTGTGTGCACAGTGACACACAGAGGCTACTAGAGACATACTATGTATCTAGACTCTCAGGAGAGACTACTAGAGAGACACTATGTATCTAGACTCCCAGGAGCCCTGCTGGCACGGGGGACACACTAGCTGTCACCACAAGGTCAGGGGTTTGAACCCACCAGCTGCTCTGAGGGAGAAAGTTGAGGCCATCTGCTTCTTAAAATATTCACAGCCTCGGAGACCCCATGGGACAGCTCTGCTCTGTCCTGCTGGGTGGCTGGTAGTTGGAATGCACGTGCGGGAAGCGGGTGTGAGTGGTGGGCTGACCTTGTGTGCACACTTTCGGCCCTTTGCTAAGTTGGACTGTTGGCTGTTTTATTCCTGAGTTGTTGGGGTTAAGTGTTAATGCCATGGACACTAACCCTTTCCGGGACCCGCCTTCTGACAGGTTCCCCAATGACGGGGGGGCATCCTCGTTTGTTTTCCAAGCTGCATATTTCAGAGAGCAAAAGCGGATGAGTTTTTCCCCAGTGGTCAGGGTTTATAAAAATGTGTGTTGGATCTTAGTCTTTTGGTTCGCCTGAGGGAATGTTGCCCCAAGGTCAGTCTGTGGGTGTGGCGACAGCTGTGTCCCTCGCAGACCTTCCTTCTT
>NW_006400240.1:84267-91273 GCF_000299155.1 Elephantulus edwardii | reverse complement strand
AGGACCCCGCGATTCGTGTGCCCTAGGACTTGGGCACTCCAGGGCTGGGATCCAGGCGCCCCAGGACTCGTGCGCTCCAGGGCCGGCACCCTGTGACCCAGGCGCTCCGGAACCCAAGCGCCGCAGGGCAGGGACCCACACGCATTGTTCCAGGACCGGCACCCCGTGACCCGGGTGCTTCAGGGCGGGGTCCCGCACGCGCTCCAGGGCCGGCACCCCGCGACCCGGGCGTCCCAGGACTCTCGTGTTCCATTGCCGGGGACCTGCACTTACTCCAGGGCAGGGACCCACGCGCGCTCCAGGGCCGGCATCCCGTGACCCGGACACTCCAGGATCTGCTCGCGCTCCAGGGCCGGCACCCCTTGCCCCAGGTGCCCCAGGGCGGGGGCCCACGCGCGTTCCAGGGCCGGCGCCCGCGCCCATGAGAGCCGGCGGCATGCGGCTCAAGGAGCGCTCGCTGCGCCAGGACCCCGACCTGCGCCAGGAGCTGGCCCTGCTGGCTCGCGGCTGTGACTTCGTGCTGCCCTCCCGCTTCAAGAAGCGGCTCAAGGCCTTCCAGCAGGTCCAGGTGCGCCACGCCAGCTGACCTAGCGGGCTGTCCATCTGTCTGTCTGCCTGCCGTCCTTGTGGGTCCCCCACCCCCAGCCAGAACCCCTCCCCGTGTGCCGCCTGCGTGCTCCGGCCAGGAAAGTTTGTGACACAGCCCTGGGCAGTTAGATCCGGGCTCTGCCCCGTGTCACCCCGCAGACAGAACCCCAGGTTCCCTCTTTAACAAGGACAGACCCACCCGTGTGCGTCTGTGCCGTGTGGGTGTGAGAGCACTGGGGCCGGTATGCATAACGGGAGCTGCCGGCTGTGGGAGGACCCCGTGTTTGCCTCCCGGTGAGCTGTGTGTATGTCCATGTGCTCTCTCCGGGAAAGTTTGTTAAAGGGCTGTGTGGACTTGGGGATGCTGCACCTCCTGTGGCCAGAACCCCAGCTGCCAGCCTTCACCTGAGGTTCCTGGGAGAGAGACAGGGAGAAGGAGAGAGAAGCAGAGAGAGAAAGAGAAGGAGAGAGAGAGAGTGTGTGTGTGTGTGTGTGTGTGTGTATGTGTACACTCTTGTTTTCCCTGGCAGCTGCTGAGTTTAACAGGAGGTTCCTCTGACTGTGTTCTCTCTTCTCCCCCTGCGTCCCCCAGATCTACAGCCCCAGCTGCCAGCTTTAACCTGGGGTTCCTGGGAGTGTGTGAGAGTGTGTGTGTGTGTGTGTGTGTGTGTGTGTGTGTGAGAGAGAGAGCGAGCGCGAGCCAGCTCGTGCAGCCGCCCTGCATGGAGGCCGTGGGGGGGGGTGTCCAGGGCCCGGTGCTGTGGAATTTACTGAGGTTGACGGTGGGGCCTCTCTTCTGTGGAGAGAGGGGACCCGCCCGAGAGCCGGTTGGTGTGTCTCGGAGCTGCGCCGGCCTGGCCTGAGCCCCCATCTGGGCTGGACGCTGGTCATCTAGGCAGAACATGTACAGCCTTGAGCTTGTCATTGTGTCTGTCTGCCTGCCTGCCCTGTGTGGACTCCTGTCTGTCCCATGTAGGTTTGTTCGAAGTGTGTTATGTGCATGTCTATCTTTCCCCCCTACAGATGTGTCTCATGGTTGGCTGGTGTGTGTGTGTGTGTGTGTGTGTGTGTGTGTGTGTGTGTGTGTGTGTGTGTGTGTGTGTGTGTGTGGTCTGTCTGTCTGTCTCACGTAGCCCGTAGCCGGTTAAGTGTGTGGTCACTCCCTGTGGCCGGTGTCCCTGTTGTCTTCTTAGCGTTTGGGCCCCCACAGGCCGTAAGTGCCCTTCCTCGTCCCTGGTTGGTTGGGATTCCAGTCGAGTTACGGGGCGTTCTCCTGGGCGTCCTCTGTGAGGGCAGTGCCGGTGAGGCGTGAGAATCCAGCCCCAGGTCAGAGGGTCAGGGATTGGAACGCCCAGCAAGAGAAAGATTGGTTCTCTCAAGATGGGCTGGCTCAGGGGTACAGTAGAGTATCCCCCAAGTCGGAACTGCCCCGAGGGCAGCAGTGGGGTGTTCTGTCCACAGGGCCAGAGCCCCAGGGGTCCTGCTGTTGAAGCTTTCATGTGCCCAGTGCAGGGGGGGGGGTGTTTGCACTCACAGTCCAGGGCGGAAAGAGGACGACATGTGGATGGGGCGGAGGTGGGGGGTAGTGCAGACGGAGGGTACCCGGATATTTACCTGCACACAGCACCCCCTCCCCTCAGCCCTGCAAGTCAGAGCCCCTCTTCCACCCCTCCCTGCACAGGCACCACAGCCCCTGCTCCCGACCCCTCCCTGCACACAGAGCCCCCTCTCCTCAGCCCTGCAGGTCGGAGCCCCTCCTCCACCCCTCTCTGCACACGGCACCCCCTCCCCTCAGCCCTGCAGGTCATTGCCCCCTCCTCCCCGCTCCTCCTGCTGGCCAGCCCAGCACCGCCCTGTGTTCTCACCCCGGTTTCCTGGCGTCTGCTGTCTCCATGTCCACCCCGTCGTCCTCCTCATGGCCCCAGAAACCATCACCCTCCGTGGCTCACACACAGGCCTCCTGTCCCTGTTCTGGTCCCTACCTCTAGGGCCTGACATCACATCAGGTGTCCACACTCAGGGCTCACTGTGGTGGGGGATCCTCTCCTGCCTGCCAGGGACCCCACACTCTGTATCTCAGTACCTGCCCCATGGCTTGAGGAAAGGGGTTCGCCTGGCACACGCCCTCAGATCACGCCCCCTGAGTACGTGGATCCCTCCACTCTCTGCAGCCCAGGTTGGGGGGGGGGGAGCACGGAGCAGGCATCAGGTACTCTCTTGGAGAATTTCCTGAACTGTTCTGATTGTGCCTCACGGAGACCCCAGGCTGGGGCCACCTGGCCCAGGGCTGCCCTAGGCCTGCCTCCCACCAGGCCTCAGGGTGCCTTCGAACCGGAAAACAGCCCAGCACTTAGCTCCCGGTGCCACCAGGGCTATGACAGGCACCTCACCCCTCGTAGCCCAGTCCCTCACTGTCCACATGTGAGGGAGGGACAGCCCCCTAGGTCACCTCTACAGGTGACCATCACACCTTCCTCCTCACTCCTCACAGCTATGCCCCTCACTGTCTGCATGCAGACACGCAGGGACCCCGTGTAGCCCCCTAGGGTCACCTCTAGAGCTGCCCACCAGGCCTGCCTCCTGCCAGGCCAACGGGTGGATTTGAACTGCCTACCCTTCTGCTAGTGGTGCAGACATCTGTGACTGGGGCTCCTGGGACATTTCCCCGCCGCTCCAGCCACCGGGGAGCTCGGGTCCTCGCAGAAAGAGTCCATCTTTGTGGTCACCGGAGCGGGTTGCTAAGTACTGGCCAGTGAGAGAGGCTAGAGGGTGCATCCGAGGAGGAAGGGTGCTGGACGGAGCTGCCCGTGGAAGGAAGGATCCCTGCGTGTGGTTTGCATGGCAAACCCTCCAGCATCTACTGGACAGGCGTCATGTCCTGTCACCTGACTACCCCTAGACTGTCCACTTGGGTGGTGTGGCCGGGCTCTTAGGGAAGGAGGCGGGATTGCAGGTAGGAACTGAAGTGACCGCGACACCCTGTGTGTGTGTGCACTCTGACCATTGTGGGTCCTGGACTCCCACACAAGCTGACTGACCACTTTGGGCCCTGGGTCTCCACACGAGCTGACCACTGTGGAGCCTAGGCCCCCACTCCAGCTGACCACCGCAGGTCCTGGGCCCACAAAAACTGACCACCGTGGGTCCTGGGTCCCCACACAAGCTGAGTGTCAGGGATCCTGGCCTTTCTGTTTCCCTCCAGTCTGGCCGACAGGCGGTCCACAAAGCTTCCTGCAGGGTCCCAGGGCTGGTCCTGCCCGGCCGTCCTCGCCACCTGGCTGGGAGGTGACAGGAATGGGGACTGGACAGCTGTCAGGCAGCCATGTCTATTTCTGTCTCTGGTCACACGCGCCCAGCTCCCGTGTCCCTGCGGCTGGCTTTGTTTGGGGTTGTTTGGGCTGCCTTGTGGGCAGTTACTGGGGACTGGGCAGCTGTGTGTGTGTGTGTGTCCGTGTGTCCCATGTCCCCTCCACATGTCTGTCTCCCAGCCCTGCTGAGTGTGTGTGTCCACATGGTGGCCATGTTTGCTGTGGTCACTTCTGAGAGGCCGGACCTTGCACACCTGTGGAGGGGGGATCAGCTTTGCACACACAGGGTGGCTGTGGAGGGGTGACTAGATGGCGACCATGTTTGCTGTGTTAGTGGGATGACCACTGTGGTCAGTGAAGGTGGACACGGCGCCCCGGGGCTCTACTCAGGCCCTGGGATGTTTTTGATGGTGATGACCATGTTCATCATGTTGGGAGTTTTGGTGACGTGTCCTGTGCGGAGAGTGGTCAGTGAGAATTTACCCCCAGTTGGGAGAAGAGAATGGCCAGTGTCCTCATGAGCTTTGAGCCGGGTCTTACTGGACAGCAGTGAGGGCTCAGCTTTGGATGCAGAGTGTAGCAACCTCTTTCCACTTCCTCCCTGTCAGCCTCGGCTCCTCATCCGTCCTTCTCACCCTTCCGGCCGTCTGGACTTTATCCCTGGGCCCACGCCGCCCTCTTGACCTGGCACTGCTGGTCACTCTAAGGGGTGAGCATCTGCCCTGAGCTGCTGTGCCGTTTCTAGGCCGGGCAGTTGTTTGGATAAAGGTTCAACAACAGTGTGAGTTTAGACATTAGATTAGGGGCATTAGACGATCAGACATTCCCTGGAGATCCCTCGTTTGCCTGAGACTTCTGGGGGGTCCAGGGGCTTCCCAGCACAGGGACCCTAGTGCAGAAAGACACCCCGAATCCTGGAGGTGATTTCTTGCTGGAGCTAAGCCCCACCCCCACCCGGACCTGTTATCTCTTGTGAAATAATGGGAATCACAGGCCACTTCCTAGGGAGGCCTCCTCCCATCAGATCAGGGCTGGGCTGGATGGAGGGCTGGGATGGGTGGACAGCTGGGCTGGAAGGTGGGAAAGCCTGGGCTGGAGGGCCAGTGTATCCCACCATTGACCCTCCCACGTAGCTGTTGACCCGATCGTGGCCTCCGCTCACCATTCCATCACCACCTACGTGCCATCATTGAGGAAGACCCTCAAGTAGGTAGATGGACGTGGGGTCAGCAGCCATGGGCTCAAGTGTGACAGAGACGGCGTGGATGACACAGGCCAGGACGGGTTCAGCTCTGTTGTCCACAGGACCGCTGTGAGCCGTGCTCGACTGGACGGCACCTAACAGCAGCAACAGCGTACATTGTGGGGCACAGTGCCGTCTGGGAGAGGAGTCTTATCACCGGCACTGACCGTCCACTTCTCCACCATGGTGACCGGTCTTTCCCAGTGGGGTGTCCGGAGCACGCTGCTGGACGCAGGGGCCCCTGCAGGTGTTGTCCTGCTGTAGACGCTAACTCAGCTTTGTCCAGTGTCCAGGCGTCCACACTGCGTCTGTGCTGTCCAGGGTCAGGACAGGGGACTGTACGTGTTCACTCCCAGACTGTAGATGCTGTCCACACACGGGCGGTCATGGGAGCCGACCCCAGCTGACCGTCTCATCCTCCTGCAGGTCCAGACCAAGAAGGAAGAGCCGCTGCCCCCTGCGTCCAGCCAAAGCATTCCAGCATTCTACTTTCCCCGGGGCCGCCCGCAGGGCTCCAGCCATGTGGACGCTGTCATCTCCCGCATCGAGGCCACCTTCGCCCAGTTCCCGCAGGAGAGGGCCACGCTGGACGACATGGGCCGGGTGGCCAAGGTTGGGCCTGCTGGGTGTGGGGTGGACCCTGGGGCATGTGAGTGTGTGCACTAGGGCGACTGGCTTGCAGACACAGGCCTGGATAGGATGTGCTTGTGGCGTGACCACTACTGAGGACTCAGGTGGACATCAGTGATGGACGCTGGTGTGTGTGAATGTATCCTCTTGTGGCCTGTCCGCTGCTGAGGACACACAGCTGGACGTCGGTGGTGGACGCTGGGGTGTGTGAATGTGTGTATCCACTCAGGCAGTCACCGTGGGGACACAGACTCTCACAGAAAGACATGATGTGCTCGTGGTGTGTCCACTGCTGAAGACACGCTGGGCGTCTGTGGTGGACTCTAGTGTGTGTGTACCCACCTGGACGGCCATCGTAGGGAAATGGTGCTCGTGGTGTGTCCACTGTCTGCCAGACTTCTTACCCTGAGCACCATAGGACACAGAGGCCGGGAGGGAGAGGGTCCAGGTGGGAGGCTGAGTGGAAAGGAGAGTCACAGGGAGGGAGCTGGTAGAGTGCGGACCGGTCGTGCATTTGCCCGTGAGGGTCGCAGCACACAGTGTCCATCAGCTGTTGATGGGAACCCGGTCTGTTCTGAGGGCGTTCACTCCAGGTGCAGTGAACTCAAATGCCAGGCCAGCTTTCCAGAACAAACAACTGGCCCAAAGTCAGGCATCGGCAGACACTCATTCGTGAATAACGCATGTTGTCAGGTGACACATCTGTGGGTAAAATAACAAGAGTCACAGAAAAGTATTGTCAGTAAAAATGCCCTCAAAAATACGTCAATTAGCTTTAAAAAGTGAGGTGAAAATGGAAGTATAATATGAGAGGTGTGTTCCTCTGCCCCGGTCCCTGTGGAAGCAGGACCCAGGGCTGGAGGCCTGATTTTCGATGGCAGGGTCAGTGCCGTTCCTCTGTGCACTGGCCTCACACTGACCTCTGAGGCAGGACTCCCTTGTGTCTGATGGCCCTCTGCTGTTTCTGCACGCAGTGACCCTGAGCTGGTCAGTGAGGTGGGGGAGAGGTGGGCGCTGAGCTGATCAGTGAGGGCGCGGAGAGGTGGGCGCTGAGCTGGTCAGTGACGTGGGGGAGAGGTGGGCACTGACCCCTGTGTCCTCTGCCGATCCCTTGCAGGCCTGTGGCTGCCCGCTGTACTGGAAGGGTCCACTCTTCTACGGCGCTGGGGGCGAGCGCAGGGGCTCCGTGTCTGTCCACAAGGTCATCGCCATGTGGAGGAAGTCAGTCCTGGGCTCC
>NW_006400240.1:81510-83690 GCF_000299155.1 Elephantulus edwardii | reverse complement strand
AGTAGGAAGGGGCGGGGCTTGTGCACAGGGGGCGGAGCCCAACAGTCTCCGCCTTCCCAGGATCCTGCAGAACTGTCACGACGACGCAGCCAGGTTCGTGCACCTGCTCATGAGCCCCGGGAGCAACTACCTCGTGCAGGAGGATTTCGTGCCTTTTCTCCAGGTAACGTGGGGGCCGTGGGCGCCGTCCTTCCTACAGGTGACCCTCGTAGGGAGAGTCCGGGAGCACAGCCCTTGAAACCGGGCACTAGGTCGGAGGGGGGCGCGTGTGTAGACATCACCCCACTGCTGCGGACAAGCATCTAATGTCTCGTGGGGACCCCGTAAGACAGAGCAGAGCTGCCCCTTGGGGTCTCCGAGGCCGTGAGTCTCTACAGAAGCATACGGCCTCAACTTTCTCCCTCGGAGCGGCTGGTGGGTTCAAACCCCTGACCTTGTGGTGACAGCTGAGTGTGTCCCCCCTGTGCCAGCAGGGCTCCTGAGCGTCTAGATACATAGTATCTCTCTAGTAGTCTCTGTGTGTAACTAGTATAGGAGGAAGGATGTCTCTAATAAGAGTGGTGAAGGCAGAGATACATTGTAACTAGTTGTTGGGAGTTTGATTCTGACTCCCAGGACCCTGTAGGGTTTCCGAGGATGCAGATTTTTACAGAAGCACCCGGGTTTCACTTCCTCCCATGCGTGGATGTGGGTTTGACCCCCTGACGGTGTAAGGTTTCCTCTTTTGTAGAGGGTGAACGGACCCCATGTTCCCTCACAATCTCACAGGGACAGACCAGGACCACCGTGTAGTTTCCCCAAAGCAAACTGCCTCCACGTTCTCCCTCAGAGCAGATGGAGAGTTCGAACCAGCGACCATTTGGTTAGCAACCCAGTGCTCAGAACAGCGGGGCTTCAGGGCCCCTTTGCCAAGGGCGGCGGGTACCTTGCAATTTCTCTTGGTGTCACACCGAGTTAGAGTTGGCAGGTGGTGGTCACGTCTGCAGGGGGTCACCTCAGCCCTCAGGACGCACGGGGGGCAGGGGAGGTCAGTGCACACAATCAACAAGGCCAGACAGGGGTGTTGTGGGGTGCGCAGTCAGACAGGGCCCCCAGGACTGAGAAAGCCAGACGGATGCTGTGGGGTGCCCACAGATGGGTCCCCCAGGACCGACAAGGCCAGGCAGGGGTGTTATGGAGTGGCCGCGGACAGACGGGTCCTGTTGATGTCTGTCAGCCCATGTGCGTCCTGGATGGATGGATGGTCAGTAGGACGGTTCTTGGTACACGTGTGCCCATCACGTGCACTCCCCATGGCCGGGTCTTGGGCTGTGTCCATCCGCGGGAGACCGGGACGTATATGGATCTCTGGGCACGTGTCTGTCCACCCACGCCCTGGACAGACGTGTCCACATCCTCCCTCCGAGCAGGACGTGGTGAACACGCACCCTGGCCTGTCCTTCCTCAAGGAGGCGTCCGAGTTCCACTCACGGTACATCACCACGGTGAGTCCCTGCGCCTGGTCAGCCGTGGACACAGCTGGTCAGTACCCGTGTGTGGGTGAGGCCTCCCCCACCGCCGCCCCACTGTCCGGCGAGACCCCTCCTCCCCGTGTACTGTCCGAGGTCCTGTCCGTAGCCCAGGTCCCCGGGGTCAGTGGGACACCGAGTCCTGGGTGTGGGTCCTGTTGTGGCCGGTTCTGCTCAGAAAGGGCTGTGTCCTCCCGCTCAGTGATGCCACTATCGCCCCGGCCTCCCCTGTCCAAGCACACCCTGCACCCCGCGATGGTGGGGGCTCCCTCCACTGTCCACTCGGGCCCTGCACACGCGGCCTGCACCCCCGTCAGGCAGCCTGTTGTCCCTGCAGGTCATCCAGCGGATATTCTACACCGTGAACCGGTCCTGGTCGGGACGCATCACGTGCGCGGAGCTCAGGAAGAGCACCTTCCTGCAGGTGCGGGCCTGGGCAGGTGTGGGGCGCATGCGCGGGAAAGGAGCGCACCTGGGCCCTTAAGCATGCTCGGGCCTTGTCCCACCGGCCAGGTCCCTGTCCACCCAGGGTGCCCGCACCTGCCCTGCATCCTCAACCTTGGCCCTCCCTCACCATCCATCACCCCTGTCCCACTCACCCCTCACTCCAGTCCCCCTCGACCCCGAACCCCTCGCCGCTCACCCCAGCACCTGACCATCCAGCAATCCCCC
>NW_006400240.1:80620-81105 GCF_000299155.1 Elephantulus edwardii | reverse complement strand
GCTCCCCTCTCCCCGGCACCCCTCTGCTCACCCCCGCCCCCGACCGTCCAGCACTCCCTGCCTCTCCCCGTAGAACGTGGCCCTCCTGGAGGAGGAGACGGACATCAACCAGCTGACTGAGTTCTTCTCCTACGAGCATTTTTACGTCATTTACTGCAAGTTCTGGGAGATCGACACTGACCACGACCTGCTCATCGACCCCGATGACCTGGCGCGGCACAACGACCACGGTGAGGGCGGGGGTCACCACGTCCCTACCCCACGGGGGACAGAGTGACCACGGTGAGGGCGGGGGTCACCACGTCCCTACCCCACGGGTGAGAGTGACCACGGTGAGGACGGGGGTCACCACGTCCCTACCCCACGGGGGACAGAGTGACCACGGTGAGGGCGGGGGTCACCATGTCCCTACCCCATGGGGGACAGAGTGACCACGGTGAGGACGGGGGTCACCACGTCCCTACCCCACGGGTGAGAGTGACCAC
>NW_006400240.1:67863-79601 GCF_000299155.1 Elephantulus edwardii | reverse complement strand
CGGGGGTCACCACGTCCCTACCCCACGGGTGAGAGTGACCATGGTGAGGGTGAGGGGTCACCACGTCTCTACCCCACGGGGGACAGAGTGACCATGTGATGGCCCCGAGAGCCCTCAACCCCCGCCCCTCCCAGCACCACACAGTGGCCATGGCAAGGGCCCCGCGTGAGGCCATCTTGTGTGTTCATTTGGTGTCCTCCCATCCTGGAGTTCTCCGCACTGCTGCGCCCAGAGCCGAGCTCACTGACACCTCAAGACTGGGGTTCTCTTAGTGGGCAGGACAGGGGAGGGTTGTGTCGCCGTGGCCTCAGACAGGAGGACACATCCCTCGGTGCCTCCTGGTCACGGTGTTGTGACTCACTGGTTCTCATGTCACTGTCAGGGCACTCGTGGTCATGTGTCCAGCTGTAAGCTGGTTTGCTTCTCACATGGCTCCATCTGAGCTCCCTGCACCCACTGTCCCTTCTGAGGTCAGCAGTGGCCAGCCCAGGGCTCTGGCCGTGTCCCCGGTGTGAGGGCTGAGGCCCACTGTCCTTTCTGGCGTCAGCAGAGGCCAGCCCAGGGCTCTGGCCGTGTCCCTGCGTGTGAGGGCTGACCGTGCTCTTGTCCAACAGCCATATCTCTGAAGATGGTGGAGCGGATCTTCTCCGGGGCAGTGACCAGGTGCGTACGGCCTGGGTCCCCGGTTCCCAGCCATGTCCACCCCACAGCTGGCCAGGGACCCCTCGGGAGCCATGGGGGAGGGAGGCCACAACTCCATGGTGGGTTGGAGTCACCACAGTCTTGTCCTCGGACAGTAAGTGGGTCCTCTTCAGGTACACCATGTGGGCCCCAGTGGGGAGGGCTGGGGGGACGGACATTAAAGCTGTGCTGGCCAGTGTGAATTGATGACCGTCCCCGCCTGTCTGCAGAGGCCGGAAGGTGCAGAAGGAGGGCAGGATCAGCTATGCGGACTTTGTGTGGTTTCTCATCTCGGAGGAGGACAAGACCACCCCCACCAGGTGTGAGCATGGGTGGGGGGTGGAGGGAACGGGGCAGGGGGTGGGGGTGGGGGCTGCTGTCATCAGAGGAGACACGACGAGTGAGGGGGGGGACAGTGCTGTCCATGGGAGGGGACAGAGTGAGCGAGGCCATGAGGGGGGTTATAGTGCTGTGCATGGGGCGGACAGAGTGAGTGAGGCCGTGACGCTGGAGGGGCGGGGACAAGTGCTTTCCATGGGAGGGGACAGTGAGTGAGGCCGTGAAGGGGGGGACAGTGCTGGCCTTGGGGGGACGGGGCGAGTGAGGCCATGACGGGAGAACAGTGCTGTCCACGCAGGAGACTGTGGGTGGACGGGGTCAGGACACTGCCCTTGAGTGCCCTCAGTGTCCTCAGGAGAGTGGTGGTTGCCCGAGACGTGCGTGCAGGGGCTCTGGGGCCAGATGCTGCATGCGCACACGGCCAGCTGCTAGTGACCACGCTCACGCCGCGTGTCTGACTGGCCCTGACCCGGGCAGCACGGGGTCCTGACCCCCTCGTGCGCCCCGACAGGGAGGGCACCCTTCCCACGCAGGCGCCGGGTGAGTGACCAGCGCCTGGTGATGTGTGTGACCCCGTGTCCGTGCCCTCCCATCCCCCGCGGGCAGCATCGAGTACTGGTTCCGCTGCATGGACCTGGACGGGGACGGCGTGCTGTCCATGTACGAGCTGGAGTACTTTTACGAGGAGCAGTGCCGCCGGCTGGACAACATGGCCATCGAGGCCCTGCCCTTCCAGGACTGCCTCTGCCAGATGCTGGACCTGGTGCGGCCGAGGACCCCAGGTGGGTGGAGGACCCCGACCCTGGCCTCCTGCCAGTGCCCAGCCTGGTGGGTGTGGTCAGGACCAGGAGTGGGCGTGATCGGGACCAGGAGTGGACAGAGGCTGTGTAGGAGTGGTCAGAACAGGTGTGGGCAGAGGCTGTGTAGGAGTGGTCAGAACAGGTGTGGGCAGAGGCTGTGTGTGTGGGGTCAGGACAGGTGTGGTTGTGGTCATGGGCTCTGTGTGTGTGTGGTGTGGACCAGGAGTGGACAGAGGCTGTGTAGGAGTGGTCAAGACGGGCATGGGCGTGGTCAGGACTAGCAGTGGGCAGAGGCTGTGTAGGAGTGGGCAGGTTGTGTAGCAGTGGTCAGGACAGGAGTGGCCTGTGGGTGTGGGTGTGGTCGTGACCAGGAGTGGGCGTGGGCTCAGATGGACGGGGACTCAGCGCCCCAGAATTGCAGTAGAGGTGGAAGCGGGGTTTGAGCCCTAAGTTGTGGGGTCCAGGGGGTCTGGAGTGGGTCCAGACAGCCAGGTGGCTGAAGGTCCGCCTTGTGGAGAAAACCCCAGTCGTCATAGTGACCAGACGGACTGACCATCCCTCAGCCCCACAATCCAGCTGTGCTGTCCACATCGGGCGGAGGGCTTTCTCAGACCGCCTGATCTCGCCGGGAGTGTGGCCCCGTGCCGGGTCAGCAACCGTGCGTGGTCACCGCGGGTCCTCAGATGCCAAGGGGCAGACCAGGGGTCGTCCGGTGCGTGTCCTCACGTGCAGCCCTCTCACGAACCTGGCCCAAAGCGCAGGCCTGCACACGCTCCGATCGCTGACACGCGTCCTCCGCTCACTCACCTCCCCGTTTCCTGGGGACATGCAGCCCTGTCCACCTGGGTCCTCTGGCTCCGGCACTCACACCCCCTCAGATCTCGAGCTCTTGTCTCCTCACTGCCCCTGCCCTCAGTTAAGGCCCCCACATAGGCCCCTGTCCCCGTGGCTCAGGGAGTCCCCCAACCCTCAGCTCCCCGAGTCCTCAGGGCATGCGGTTGTGGTTCCTTCAGTTCCCCAGGCCCTGGCTCAGGTGTGCACGCGGCCTGACCCCCTAACCCTGTGCCCTCTTCACTGAGGGGCTCGCTCACAGCCCCCGCCCCCTCCCCAACTCTGGAGCCCACACTCAGCCCCCAGCCCACCCCCTACTTCCCTCCTGAGGCCACACACCGCCCTGCCCAGCCTAGCTCCCCCATTTCCCCACCTGAGCCCCAGCCCAGCCCTCCAGCCCTGGCACCTGTACACCGCTCAGCCCAGCCCAGCCCCCCACGTCCCCTCCTCAGCCGTGCACAGTGCCCCATACCGGCCCCCCACCCCCTCAGGCGCCCCCTGGCCCCAGCCTGTGCACTCAGGTGTGTGCTGCCCACAGGTAAGATCACCCTTCAGGACCTGAAGCGCTGCAAGCAGGCCAGCGTGTTCTTTGACACCTTCTTCAACATCGAGAAGTACCTGGACCGAGAGCAGAAGGAGCAGGTGTCCCTGCTCAGGGTGAGTGGGGCCTGGGGGCACCCCTGAACTGCACCCCTACTCACAGCCAGTGTAGGGGTCCCCCGAACTGCACCCCTACTCAGTCAGTATAGGGGTCCCCCGAACTGCACCCCTACTCACAGCCAGTGTAGGGGTCCCCCGAACTGCACCCCTGCTCAGTCAGTATAGGGGTCCCCCCAAACTGTGTCTTCACCCAGAGTCAGTGTAGGGGTCCACCCTGCTCAGGGTGGATGTAGGGCGCTGGGGTCCCCGCTCTGGTTGAGTGTGGGGGTGCATCGAGACGCTGCTCCCCCGCAGGACGGTGACGCGGAGGGCCCCGAGCTTTCTGACTGGGAGAAGTACGCGGCCGAGGAGTACGACATCCTGGTGGCCGAGGAGGCCGCGGGGGACCCCTGGAACGACGGGTAAGCGGATCCCCGGCCCCCGACGTCTCTTGCTCGGCCTTTTACCCACACGTCGACTGGCCCCCCACAGGGAGCCCCCCTTGAAAGTCAGGCCCACAGAGGCCGCTGCGGCCAGAGCCCAGCTGGTGCTGCCGGCTCACCTGGGGCTTCCTCCACGACCTCGAATCTCAGCAGCCTTTACATCAGACAGAATCGCCAGGGGTCCTTCCAGAAGGTTCCTCCACGTCTGACTTCCCCCAGGGCAGTGTGAAGGGTGCGGGTCCCAGAGAGCAGTTAGTGTGAGGGGTGGGGGTGCCGGCCCAAGTTAGGTCAGGCCCTGTGAAAGGGACTGCTCCTCCCCCACTGCCGTGTGGTCAGGAGGGTCCGGTCCTGCAGGAGGACACCCTGCTGTGAAAGGTGGATGGTCAGCAGAGGAGAGGAGGCCCCTGGACGGGATAGACTGAGGGTGGCAGCTTGTCGGGGACGGCGCAGGACGGTTCCCTTTGACGTCGGGTCACTGTGCCGCCCCTGACGGGTCCACAGAAGGGCTGTGTCGGCGGTCAGTCAGCTGACCGTGGCCGAGGGACTGTCTCTGATGTGACTAGTCGGGTCACGGGAGGGGTTGTGGGGCCCCGTCCCTGTCTCCTCACATCGCGTGCTGTTCTCTGTCCTCTTGGGTGTGGGAGTCGGGTGTCCGTGTCAGGAGGCCCTGGATGGTGCTGACCAAGTGGACCCCCAGACCTTTCACCTGTGGGCTGTCCCGGCCTCTGAGTGTCCACGTCCAGCCGTGTTACTCGTGTTCCTCTCCCTTCACCACAGGCTTTTGTGTGTCTCTGCTGTGTGTGTGCACGCGTCCGTCCCCATCCCAGGGTGTGTGTGCGTGTCTGTGTGTCCATCCCAGCATCCCGGGCTCCTTTCTTCCCTATCTGTCCTCTCTCTCTGTCCTCTGGGGCTCCGTCTCTATCCCAGTTTCATCCTCACCCCTGAGCTGCGGCTGCTGGTCAGCCAGCAACCCCCCCACCCCCCCTCCCCGCGGACGGGGGTCCCTCACGAGTGACAGCCATGACCTTCGCCCTGGCCCTGGGGTCGGGGGTGAGGAGATGGTCTTCAGGCTGTAGGGACACGGTCAGTGGCCTTTGCACGTTAATGATGCAGGACTTGTAGCTTCACAGGGGTGATGCTTACATGTCCTTAAGTCTGAGGTCATGTGGACGGAGCCGCCCAACTCACGACCCTTTCTCCCTGGGCTCTGGGGTCAGGGGGCGCTAAGATGGTCTTCAGGCCTTGGGCACGTGGTCAGTGGCATTAGTACGTTACTTATGCTGGACTTACAGTGTTAGTGGGGGTGTTTAGAAGTCCTTGACTCTCCGGACATGTGGATGCAGGCTCCCCGACCCTTCCTCCGTGCTTGTTGGGGTGTCTTTGGGGGACCCCACATGGCGTCGTGGAGAAAGAGTAGGTCCAGGCTTGTGGACAACTGGCGGAGGTCTCCATGCTGGGGGTGCAGGACCAAGGGCCAGGTCAGTGGGCAACTGGTGGTGGTGTCCATGCTGGGGGAGCAGGACTGAGATCTGAGTGAGTGGGCATTTGGCTGTGATGTCCACCCTGAAGGAGAAGGTCTGAGATCCGGGTCAGTGGACACCTGGCTGTGATGTCCACCCTGAAGGAGCAGGTCCGAGATCCTGGTCAGTCGGCGACTGGCTTTGTCCACACTGTGTCCTGGTACCACCTGGTTGCTGGACTTGGCCTCCTGTGAGGTCCTTGCCCGAGCTCTGCTTTGAAGTGGCCTTTGCCGACGTGGCCGGTGGATCGGCGTGGACTGAGTAGGTCCACCACCTGAGGACCCAGTGGACAGTAGGCGTGCTGGCCGGTCCCGCCCTGCCCTCACGGCGGCCAGTCAGTTTCCAGCCATCGCGTCCGTCCGTCCTCAGAGGCCCCTCGTTCCCACCTCCCCCTCCAGGACGTCTTTGCCTAACCGGGGCCCCAGTGACCCCCGCCAGGCCCCCAGACCCCGTCCCGCTCACCCCGTGCTGCCCGCCCCGTCCTCACGGCCCCTCTGCCGCAGGTACGACCCTGAGCTCAGCCCCGTGGACCCGAAGCTGCGACCACAGCTGGACACGAGGCCCTTCCTGGACGCGCCGGGCGCCATGGACCTGTACGAGGCCGAGGACGGGCCGCAGCTGCTGTGACCGTGGGCGGGCGGGAGTGGACGGAGGCCGGGCCGCCAGGCGGAGCCCCTCCCCCGGCCTTACACAGACGGACGGAGGGACAGGGGACTGCGTCGCCCCCGCGCCGTCTCTAAAGAATCACGTGCGTTTGTATGGATGGTAAATTTTTATTTATTCAGCACTGAGCTCTGGGTGATTATTGGGGCGAGGGCCTCACCTGCCCAGGTACAAACACACAGGCACCTGTGGCGACCCTGCCCTCTGCTGACCCTCGTGCCCCTGAGGCTCTGCTGGGCGCTGACCACACGGACAGCGGGGCTTTCCTCCAGGCATGGCGAGCCCCTCAGAGCGAGGTGGACACCTGGACACGTCGGCGGATGCACAGAAACGTGCACGACCCCACCTCCCAGATGTGCGTGTGTCCGGCCTTCTCACCCACAGGGGTGCTGGACGTGAGACCGGGGGCCCTGCCAGACCCAACTGCAGCCCTGCCAGCCAGTGCTAACAGTAGCCCCTCACACCTGCGTCCAGCGGCAGGGCAGGGTCCACAAATCACCACAGCAGAGGGACTTATGTGAGCGTGTGGCCGTCACAATGTCCACTCTCCAGTGTCCAGGGTCAGGGGCGGGTCCACACTCCCCCACGCCAGGGGGACCACCAGTCATCACAGCCGCCCCCACACCAGGGTCCACGGTCAGGTCCACACACGTCCACGGCAGGGGGATGTCTCAGCCAGCACTTTCTGGCCGGCAGCGGTCATCCCAGCACCAAGAAAAGGTCTCGGGTGATCCCAGGACTGCGCACAATGTGTGGACTGCCTGGCCAGGGCCTACCCCCCAGGGGCCACGCTGCTGACCTCATCGCCTCCGGACATCCGTGACCTCGTGACCCTGGGGTCATCCCAGTCCCCAGGCACGAGGACCAGGATCTGGACTTGGTCCTCAGACCTCACTCTGGTCCTCACGTCCCCAGGTCAGGGGGTAGGGGACCCTACCTCAAGTCACTGTCTACCTGACCCCCCAGCCCTGCTCTAGGTCAGCCGTGTCCACTAGACCCCACCTCTGGTCAGGGTACCTTCATGTCCACATCCCAGGGAGAAGGGAGGGAGGGTAGACGTGGACATGAACAGGGTGGGGACATGTCAGATGAGGCCTGTCCACCACAGAGGACAGAGGGGCCGGGGCTCTTATCCCTTCCCAGCGGGTCTCAGTAAAGAGCCCGGCTGGACACGGCAGGTGAGGATCGAGTCAGGGAACCCTCATGTCCACTCCTGTCCCTTCCGAGTGGGTCTCAGTAAACAGCTGGGCTGGGCTGGGCACAGACTTGAATAGGACATGGACACGGCAGGTGAGGACCTGTCCACCAGAGGACCAAGTCAGGGAAACCTGATGTCCACTCCTGTCCTTTCTCAGTGGGTCTCATTAAACCAGCCGGAGTGGTCACAGACTTGAATAGGGCATGGACATAGCAGGTGACGACCTGTCCACCGCACTGAGTCAAGGAACCCTGATGTTCACTCCTGTCCTTTCCCAGTGGGCCTCATTACACTAGCCGGGGTGGACACGGACTTGAATAGGGCGTGGACACGGCAGGTGAGGACCTGTCTGCCGGACCGACTCGGGGAACCCTGATGTCCACTCCTGTTCTTTATCAGCGGGTCTCATTAAACCAGCCGGGGTGGACAGGGCCATGGACCGTGGATATGTCGGGAGATGTCCCACCTCGTGCACTGTCTCCTGCTGTCCTGACTGCTGGGGGCCCCAGTGTCGACTGTGCACTCATCACTGACCACCTCGGTCTTTCTCCAGCTGTTTCAACCGCCTGCTGGCCCAGTGGTCAGGGTTCTTCCTGCTGTTGGACTGGGATCCATATGAAGGAATTCCATTGTCCAGTTCTCTTCATTTTTTCCGTTTTGTCCTCGGCGTGGTAGTGGCTCCATGAGGCCAGCCGAGGGAGCTGCGGGCGGCCACAGTTCACAGGGAGGTGGGGTCTGAAGGAAAGCTGGACCGGCCAGCTGGTGGCTTGAGCCGCTAGTGACCCAGGGTGGACAAGCCGGACAGTCCTCTCCCCACCACCTCTTGTGATTGACCGCTGACTCCCAGCTCAGCTGTGATTTGGTTGAGACCCAACAGCGAGGTTTGACAGGTCATTTATGATTGAAATCTATATTCTGTGTCCCCAGGGTGGGTCTGAGAGAGGTCACGGCCTCAGTGACCGCTAACAACCGTCTTCTGGGTCTTTTCCTGGTGCGTCCTGCTCGTCCAGTCCCTCCCTGGGATTATGTCCACCCCTCCGATCCTGTCTTCTTTGGACACACGGGGGTCCTTTCCACCTAGTAGGGTGGGTCGTTCTAATGACCAGGGGCCTCCCTTCTGTCACACTTGACCCCACACCAAACTGACCAGTGCGTGTGTCCTTGTTAACAGACACTGTAGGCTCTCTCCCTGAGCTGCTGGTGGGTTTAAACTGCCCACCTTAGGGGTCAGCACAGCCCTTAACTCATGCTCCCTCTGGGCTCCATGAAGTACATTCCCCTGGTCAGGGCCTTCCTGACCCGCCTGGACTACAGACCTGTCCCCCGTGCCTGACTTTTCCTCCTCTCTGGGTGGAGGTGTCCCCAGCACACCCACAACCCCCACCAGCCAGACCACTGGACAGCACCCAGGACTCGGAGACCACCCCATCGGTGGGACCAGGACCCCTGGACTTGCGCTGTCCAAGATGGACAGTGTCCAGATGAGTGGACTGCCTCATGGGAGGGAGCTGGGGTGCTGCACGGTCGTCAGGAGCCTGGATCCCTCCATCCCCCAAATCCCCTGTCCACACGTGGGGTCAGGCCCGGCTGGAGGGTCAGCATTTGGACCTCAGATCGCCCCTGGGGTTAGGAGATGGACTAGGGGACATGGTTGACAGTAACCCTAACGCAAGACAGGCGCAGATTTGAATCCAGACCCACAGAGCTGGTGGGCGCAGGACCCTGGACTGGGGTCCACATCCCCAAGCAGGGCTGGGACCCCCGGGGGTCAGGAATCAGACCCTGGAACAGGACTGACCACGGGGCAGGGCTCTGTTCAGAACCTGAGCAAGGAGGTGCCATGGGGACAGACGGCCACGAGGGGGCGCTGTCTGCAAAGAGGACTCCACTCCTGCGGGGTCTGCCGCGGACAGCGCACGCGCCAAAGTAAAGGGGCACGTGACACGGACCGGCCAATGAGGAGCGGCTTGTAGGCAGGGCCAAGCCCAGTTGGTCGCAGCAACAGCGCACGCGCAAGACGTGGTACGTGCTACGTCACGGCCAATGAGGAGCGGCGTTTGGTCACGCCCACTTGGTCACATGGACCAGTAAAAGCGCACGTGCCAAAGTTAAAGAGCACGTGACACGTCGCAGCCAGTTAGTCACATTGGGGAGACATGTGGGCCGTCCGGGCCGCCGTCCGCGCGGGACTTGGACTCTATCGCGGGAGCCGCGGCCGCCCCGCCGTGAGGGATCCGCAGCTTCGGCCCGGCCCTGCGTGTGCGTCCGCCGCCTTCGGATCCAAGGTTCAGGGGCGCAAGGTCGGAGGATGGGGCCCCCGGGCGGGCGGGCGGAAAGCAGCGGCCCAGGACCAGGGCGAGCCGGAGGACGCACACGAGGAAGGGGGCGAGGAAGAAGAGGAGGAGGAGGAGCTGCTTATCCAAGAGCCCCTGCTGCCGCCGGGCGCCCAGCGCGTGTGCCTCGTCCACCCTGACATTAAATGTGGGCCCCGGAAGCCACAGCTGACCCGAGGTGACGGGGCGGGGCCAAGGGTGGGACATCCGGCGCGAGGCCTTCCGGGAGGAAGGCGTGGAGGTCTTGATGGGCGGGGCCAGGGGCGGGGCTTTAAGGATTCGGGTATCTGCGAGGGGCGGGGCTATTGGAATGGCGTTATCTGCGAGGGGCGGGGCTTTAAAGAACCGGGTCCCTGCGAGGGGAGGGGCTTTAAGGATCCGGATACTTTGAGGGGCGGGATTTTAAAGATACAGGTACCTCTGAGGAGCGGGGCTTTAAGGATCCCGGTACCTGCGAGGGGCGTGGCTTTGAGGATGGGTTATCCGTGAGGGGCGTGGCTTTGAGGATGGGTTATCCGTGAGGGGCGTGGCTTTAAGGATGGGGTACATGGGAGGGGACTTTGAGGATGGGGTATCAGTGAGGGGCGTGACTTTAAGGATGGGGGTATCAGCGAGGGGCGTGGCTTTAAGGATACGGATACTTGTGAGGGGCGGGGTTATAAAGATCCAGGTACCTATGAGGGACGGGTCTTTAAGGATGGGTGTCTGGGAGGGGCGGGGCTTTAAGGATGGGTACCTGTGAGGGGCGGGGCTTTAAAGAACCAGATGCCTGCGAGGGCTAGTGCTTTAAGGATAGGTTATGTGATGGGGCTTGATTTTAAGGATGGGATACCTGCGAGGGGCAGGGCCATGAGTTTGATGGAGCCTCCAGGTTGGGGGACCTTCAGGGAACTAGGAGGAGTGGAGGAGGGGACCCTCCAGGTACGCCTGGACTTATTGGGTGCACTGGGGATGGTGTTTCCAAGGGAGACAGCCTTTGGGGTTATGAAGGATGAGGTGGACCCTCAGAATTTGATTGGACTGGACAGTGGGGTACCCTAAGTGAAAGAGAGGCCTTTTGCAGGAGGGTAAGGGGTGCGTGTCCTCCCAAGCTTGGTGAGTCCTCTGTGGGTTGTTCATTTTATGCAGTATTTGCCCCACTCCTTCCCTGTGATTCTCATTTCTATCCTTCCTGTCCCTTCGCTTCTGGGTCTAGGGCGAGCCTCTGAGGGGCGTGTCCTTAAGGGATTGGCGGGCCCTCCACAGGTGGGTGGGGCCTCCAAGGGGCATGTCCTTTGGGGATTGGCAGGTCCTCCACCAGTAAGTGGAGCATCTGGGGGGCATGTCTTTTGGGGATTGGCAAGTCCTTCACTGGTGGGCGAGGCCGCAGAGGGGCGTTTCTTTTGGGGATTGGAAGTTCATCCATAGTGGGTGGGGTCTCTGAGGGGCGTGTCCTTCAGAGATTGGCAATTTCTCCATTGGTGGGCAGGGCTCTCAGGGGCGTGCCTTTTGAGGATTGGCAGATCCTTCGCGGGTGGGTAGGGCCTCTAAGGGGTGTGTGCTTTGGGGATTGGCTGTTTCTCCACTGGTGGGTGGGACCTCCAAGGGGCGTCTCCTTTGGGCAATGGCTGGTTCACCACAGGTGGGTGGGACCTCCGAGGGGCATGTCCTATGTTGATTGGTGAGTCCTCCATGGGTGGGGCCTCCAGGAGGGACAGTGGGTCTGCAGGGAGGGGGGTTCCCCATAGGGGCACAGGGCCTCGTCCTCTTAGGCTGTTAGTGGCCTGGGCTTGTCCTCCAGGAGGTGGGAGCTCTGAAGGTGGTGGTCCTGCGGGGGGCACAGACCCACAGGTCGAGGTGGACGTCCCCCCAGTGGTTTTAGCGTTGGCCCAGAACAAATGTCAGGTGTAAAAGCTGCCCAGGAACCCTGGGCGGGAGTGGACAGCTGGCCCTGGATGACCTTTGCCCTCCCAGGGTGACCCTCGCCCTCCCAGGGTGACCCTGCAGTCCCAGGTGACCCGCCCCTTGCCCCCCTCCCGCAGCCGAGTGGCAGGTGGCCGAGGCCCAGGCGCTGGTGCAGACGCTGGACGGCTGGTCAGTGGTTCAGACCCACGTGGTGTCCACCAGGACTCCCGACAGCAGGATGCTCTTCGGCCGCGGAAACCTAGACCTGCTGACAGGTGAGCCCGCGAGACAGGGTCCCCTCACCCCCACCTCCCTTCTCTGCGCAGGTGGGGGAGAGGGAGGGACGGCATAGGGGCAAGTGTCCAGGTGTGCCCTGCAGGTGTGTGGACAGGTGAGCTCGGGGACAG
>NW_006400240.1:59838-67710 GCF_000299155.1 Elephantulus edwardii | reverse complement strand
GTGAGGTCTTAGGTGTGTGGACAGGTGAGCTCAGGGACAGCATCGTCCCCTCTTCCCTCCTCCCTTCCTGCACCGAGGACGCTTGGGGCGGTTGGGGGGGAGCGGCACAGGGCTAGTGTCCGGGTGTGTCCCCAGGTGAGGTCTCAGGTGTGTGGAAGGTGAGCTCGGAGACAGTGTCGTCCCCTCTTCTCTCCTCCCTTCCTGCACCGAGGACGCTTGAGGGGGGGAACAGCACAGGGCTGGGTGTCCCCAGGTGCCCCCAGCAGGTGAGGCCTCAGGTGTGTGAAAGGTGATCTAGGGGACAACATGGTCCTCTCTCTCCCCACCTCCCTTCCCGCACTGAGGACGCTCACGGTAGGGGGGGACAGCAATGGGCTAGTGTCCAGATGCACCCAGCAGGTGAGGCCTCAGGTGTGTGGGCAGGTGAGTTTGGAGGTGCAAAGTGGTCTCCTCTCCTCCCATCTCCCTTCCCTGGACCAAGGATGCTCACAGGTGGGGGGATAGCATAGGGCCAGCATCCAGGTGCTCCCAGCAGGTGAGGCCTCAGGTGTGAGGACAGGTGAGCTCAGGGACAACGAGTTCTTTTCAACTTCTCTACACTGAAGATGCTTACAGGTTGGGAGAATAGATAACACATTGCCAGTGTCCAGGTGTTCCCAGCAGGTGAGGCCGTAGGTGTGAGGACAGGTGAGTTCGGGGACAGTGTAATCCCCTCTCCCCCCCCACCTCCCTTCCCTGCACTCAGGATGCTCACACGCAGGGTGGGGACAGCATAGGGCCAGTGTCCAGGTGCTCCCAACAGGTGAGGCCTCAGGTGTGTGGACAGGTGATCTCGAGGACAGCATGGTCCTCTGTCTCCCCTCCCTTCCTGCACTGAGGACTCTCGGGGTGGGGTGGGGGAGTTGGGGAACGGCACAGAGCTAGTGTCCAGGTGTGCCCTGCACGTAAGGTCTCAGGGGTATGGACAGGTGAGCTTGGGGGGCAGTGTGGTCTCTTTTTCCCCCACCTCCCTTCCCTGGACCAAGGATACTCACAGTTGGGGGGGGGACATCATAGGGTCAGCATCCAAATGCTCCCAACAGGTGAGGCCACAGGTGTGAGGACAGGGGAGCTCAGGGACAACATGTTCCCTTTTCCTGTTTCTCTACACTGAAGATTCTTACAGGTTTGGAGGGACAGATAGCATATTGCCAGTGTCCAGGTATTCCCAGCAGGTGAGGCCATAGGTGTAAGGACAGGTGAGCTTGGGGAGAGCATGTTCCCCTCTCTCCCCCACCTCCCCTGTACTGAGGATGCTCACACGCAGGGTGGGGACAGCACAGGGTCAGCGTTGAGGTGCTCCCAGCAGGTAACACCTCAGGTGTGTGGACAGGTGATCTCCAGGACAGCATGGTCCTCTCTCTCCCCTCCTCCCTTCCTACCGCGAGGACGCTCACAGTTGGGGGGGACAGCAGTCGGCTAGTGTTCAGGGGTGCCCGCAGGTGAGGCCTCAGGTGTGTGAGGACAGGTGAGGGTATGAGCCCACTAACTAGCCTGGTGACCGCATCCCCGAGGGCTTTTGAGCCGAGTGTTTTCTGTTTGGCTACGTCCGTGTGGCAGCCAGGACCCTGCAAGTTCAAATCCCTAGTAGCCCCGTCCCTGTACCCACCCCCATGGTCACGTGACCCTTCACACAGCCCCCCTTCACCCTCTGCACCCCATATTCATGCACGCGCAGCCACGCCCCTGTACCCCCAATGGTCACGTGACCCTCACGTAGCCCCCCCCAACCCTCCGTACCCCACATTCACGCACGCACAGCCCCGCCCCTGTTCCCACGCACACACTCAGGGTCCCACGTGCGCCACTGTCCGAGTCCCACTGACCAGCGCGTGTGCGCACGTGGCCTCACCCTCGGACATCTCTCTCCTTAGAGAGGATCCGGGGTTGTCCGGAGGTCACGGCCGTGTTCCTGAACGTGGAGAAGATGGGCCCCCTCACCAAGGTACCTGGGGGGGGAACCCCGTGCTGGACACTGGGGGTCAGCACCTGCGGGAAAGGACCAGGCAGGTGGGGGCTCGGGGATGGAGGTGAGAGGGGCTGCGTGGGACGGACAGGTCGGGCCCCCTTTACGTTTGCGAGGTCTTCCTTCACCTGCACCCCCAGGAAACGTGTGTGACATTGGCCAGGTGTGTCCCTGCCACGGTGTGCATTCTACCTCGGTTTGCACCTGCCCAGGTGTGGACCTGCTGACAGGTGTACCTGCCCCCGGGTGCGCTTGCCCCGGGTGCCAGCGTTTCTCCTGCTTCTGCTCCCACAGAAGGTGCTGGAGGCTGGTTAGGACGTGCAGGTGTGCACCTGCTGACAGGTATACCTGTCCCAGGTCCCAGCACAGCTGCCCCTTCTCTCTCTCTGCAGAAGGCGCTGGAGGGCGCCTAGGGCTTGTACCTGCCCAGGTGTGGACCTGCTGACAGGTGTACCTGTCACGGGTGCTAGCGCGTCTCCCCTCTATGCAGAAGGCGCTGGAGGCGGCCTGGGGCGTGCACCTGCCCAGGTGTACACCTGCTGACAGGTGTACTTGTCCTGGATGAGAGCACGTCTCCCCTCTGTCTCTGTAGAAGGCTCTGGAGACCGCCTGGGGTGTGCACCTGCCCAGGTGTGGACCTGCTGCCAGGTGTACCTGTCCTGGGTGGCAGCACAGCTGCCCCCTCTTTCTGTAGAAGGCTCTGGAGGCCACCTGGGGCATGCACCTGCCCACGTGTACACCTGCTGATAGGTGTACCTGTCCCAGGTGCAAGCACGTCTCCCCTGTCTCTCTGCAGAAAGCTCTGGAGGCCACCTGGGGCGTGCAGGTGTTTGACCGCTTCACCATCGTCCTGCACATCTTCCAATGCAACGCGCGCACCAGGGAGGCCCGGCTGCAGGTGGCCCTGGCCGAGATCCCGCTGCTCAGGTAGGCGCCGGACCCCGTCCCTCGCCTGTCCAGCCACAGCGCTGGACCCACAGTCCCCGCAGCAGTGCAGTCCAGCTGGCGGTTTCATGCATGGACAGTGTCCAGGAGAGTGAGGGGGGGTCAGAGCGGCTGAGGGCTCATGTTGTAGCCGTCCTGCTGCGAGACCCTGGTTCAAGTCCTGGTCTGGACATTCAGGTCCTCCACCCCAGTCACTGCCCGCTGCTGCTGGACGGGCTTCAGCTCAGACCCTCCACAGACCAGGAAGAAACGGCTGGCGATGTGCTGGTCATCCCAGCTGGTCGTCACAGTCATCGGCTGTAAGGGTCACCGCTGCGCCTGGTCACAGGGCTGGACGGCGTCCGCCTCCCCTGGACACAGCGTGGGTGGGTGGGGGGTGACACAGGACAGGAGGGGCAGTTACGGGAAACCTGGGTCACTGACCACAGACACCCGAGTGGGCTGGGAGATGCCCCGTCCACCTGTCTATCCCACACACCACCTCTCCTGTCCTGGGTGTGGACATTACCCCGTCCACCTGTTCTTCCCCACACACCTCCTTTATCCTATTCTGGGGGTAGACACTGCCCTGTCCACCGGTCCTTCCCCACACACCACCCTTCTCCTGTCCTGGGGGTGGACACTACCCCGTCCACCCCGGTTAGGATCCCACTCGGACTTCACATCACCGCTCACCTGTGTGCTGGGTCCCGTGCTCCGACCGCATGGCCGCGTTCTGGAGTGGACACGTGCTGCCACGTCTGTTAACAGTCCACCCCTGTCCCCACACCAGGTCCAACCTGAAGAACGGCCTCCTTCACCTGGACGCCCCGGGAGCAGGTTCTCGGAACATCATGGGGTTAGGTACGTGCGTTCGTCCTTCCACACCTCCTGTCCTTGGGGGTGGGAGCTTCCCTGTCCACTTGTCCGTCTCCACACACGACCCCTTCTACCTGGGGGTGGGAGCTGCTGTCCACCTGTCCATCCACACACACGACCTCTCTTACCCTGGGGGTCAGGTAGTTCTGTTCACTTGGCCATCGTCCCTCTGAGAGGATGGTGTGGTCAGAGCCCCTCCGAGGGTGCAGGGGACAGTCCTTCCTCAGCCCGTCCAGTGCTGGTCTCTTCTGCTCTGTGCTGAGGACCCCTCTCCGGGCACCAGGACCCTCTGTCCTCCAGGGTGACCTCACGGTCCCTGCTGATCTCTGCACAGACACACGTCTGAGTGGACAGAGTGGGCAGGCCCCTCCAGAGGCTTCAGGGAGGGTCCTTCCTCAGCCGGTCCAGCTCCTGGGGGCCCCTGGGGGTCCTGGGCTCGTGGCCGCCTCTGTCTCGTCCCCACCTGCACACGGCCGTCTCTCTGTCCTTTAACGTCACCGGCTGTTGGGTCGAGGGTCCTCCTTTGCGTGGTCCCCCACTGGACGTCTGGCTGACCATCCGCTGGGTCCCAGGTGGGAGGAGAAGGTGGTCACTGGGCCGGCGTGGGGTGGACAGCGGCAGGTCCCCGTGAGGTGGACGGCGGTGGGTTCCCGTGGGGTGCACAGCAGCAGGTCAATGGGCCGGCGTGAGGTGGACAGCGGCTGGACCCCACGGGCCAGCGTGGGGTGTACGTCAGTGGGCGGCCTCCCACAGGGAGAGTATTTCTCCGTGTCCACGTCCGAGGCCTTGACGGTGCAGGACAGGGCTAGTCCAGGTGCCACCTGAGGTCCACAGTGGGCAGTTGTGAGCGTGGACAGCAGCCCAGGCCGGGTTAGAGGGACAAGCTTGCTCCTGAGACGTGGTCCAGGGACCCCGGGGGCACCAGCAGCCTCCCCCAGGGCCGGCGGCCTGAGTTCAGGACCGTAGACCCCTGGCCAGTGAGAGAAGACTTCTGCCGGCGAAAGCCCCGTCGGGGTCAGCGTTCATTCTCTGAGGTTCCGTGATAGCGGTCACTAGGGGGTGACTTTCCCTAACAGACTCAGTCTCTCGGACGTGGAGGAGGCCGGATGTCCACGTTCAGGGGGGTGGCTCCCTCTGTCTCTCTGGGTTCTGGAGGACGGAGGTCTGTGCACCCCTCGTCCATAATCACCCCGGCATCCACTGGACAAGAGCCCCGGGCGTCCTGGCCGTTCCCAAGAGGTCAAGGGCCTGACCAGCACAGGGACACGCGTGCAGGAGGACGCCCGGCGACCGGGAGGCGATTTCTGGGGGGTGCTGACCTCCCCGCTCTCCGCTCCGTCCTTCTCCCCGTTCTCTGTAATGCGGCGCAGCCTGGGGGACACCCTCCCGTCTCAGGGTCTGTCCTTAGAAGGACACAAGTCCACTCTCCATACTGACCTCTGAGCCCTAGTTGGCAGGGCGCGTGCTGTTAGCTAACTGACCCCAAGGCAATGAGTCCCTGCTGGCCCACGTCCACCCGTTGTCCTGCAGGAGGGAACTGGACGTTCTCCCGTGCAACTGGCAGCTTCTGAGACCCGCTGAGGGGTCAGCGGTGGGCTGGCTCTGACCCGGCCACGGGGAGACTGAGGGTGTTAACGCTCTGTGTGTGGAACACGGGACGTGAGCAGTGCTGGGGGGACGCTTCCCAAACGGGGGGGCCCTCGCTCGCAGGTCCAGGGATCACCCCTCAGCCCCAGCCGCTCAGAAACCCCCGTGTCCATCCAGGCCCAAGTGGACCTCACTCTCCCCTGAGCACTGCCGCTCCGGTGGCCTCGTGGGGGGGGTCACAGACAGGTCCCACCGGCTGCAAACTGCAGCAAGGTGTATCGGCCGTGGGGGGGCCCCGGCTGGTCAGTGTCCATGCACTCCTGACCTCTGTCCACCTGCACCGCCTCCCCTCAGCCTGCATCTGCCCGCTGCCTGCTCCTCCCCCCCTTACCAGCTACCCCGAGTGCTGTCCACTGTTCACTGGCCGTCCCGAGTGTCCCCGCCCCCTCACTGACCACCCCAAGTGTCCCCCCAGGTGAGACGCCCCAGCAGGTGGGGCAGCGCGTGCTGAGGGAGCGGGAGGCCAAGATCCGGCGGGCGCTGGACAGGCTGCGGGCGAAGAGACGCCTCGTCCACACCGAGCGCCAGCGGAGGGACCTCCCGGTCATCGCCGTCGTGGGCTACACCAACAGTGGTGAGCGGGACGGGGCCCGGGGGACGCGGTCACCCCGGGACGGGGCGTGGGGGACGCGGTCACCCAGGGACGGGGCGTGAGGGACGCGGTCACCCCGGGGTCCTTCCCCACGCTCCTGGACCCGCTGCAGTTCTCGGCCAGGGAAGCCCGGGGTCAGCTCCATACTCGCTGGAGGGGACACAGGATACGCAGGACAGAGAGACAGGCTGGACTGATGGACAGGAGGGATAGAGGCCGTGTGTGAGACCAGGAGGACAGGCCTGGTGCTCCCTTTATTAAAGAGAGAGACCAGGGAGAAAGGCCTGGTCATTACCTTCCCCAGGCCTGAGACCAGGAACAGAGGCCTGGACGTCCCCTTCCCCACGACTGAGACCAGGGACAAAGGGTTGACCATCTCGGAGGTGGAGCTGGCCCGGGTGGGGTGTGTTCACGGGGGATGGGGCTCCCCGCGGTGGACGGGCCAGACCACGTGTGGGCCAGCAGCCCTCCAGGACCCCAGAGCCCCTGTTTGTCAAGCCTGCTGGACGGCCGGAGGGCGGCTCACGGTGACCCTTGACGCCTTGGGGAGAGGCGGGGTCTTTGGGGTCACTCAGCCTCACTCTGCGGGCGGGCTTGTTGTCCAGTGCTGCTCCCTTCACCCCTGGCCACTCCTCACCCCCTCCCCGGCCAGACACCCCCGTGCTCTCTGCTCCCAACACCTCACCCCCTACCCAGCCTGTCACCCCGATACCTGCTCTGTCCCCCAGCTCAGGATGCTCCCTGACCCCTCCCCACCTGTGACCCCACGTCCTCTGTCCCTCAGCCCAGGATGCTCCCTGACCCCTCCCCAGCCTGTCACCCCATGTCCTCAGTGTCCCCCCCTCATCTGCCACAGTCTGTGACCCCATGTCTTATCTGTCCACCCACCCAGCCCAGGACGCTCCCTAGCCTGTCACCCCCACACCCTCTGTGTCCCCCACCCACAGCACCCAGTCACCCCATGTTCTCTGTGTCCCCCCACCCAGTCCAGGATGCTCCCTGGCCTGTGACCCCGTGTCCTCTGTCCCCCACGCTCCCCTGGACGCTCCCCCATCAGTCCTCCGCCTTGTCCCCCCATGCAGTCTGTTGACCAGTCCCCCCACCTGGGCTCTCCGGGAAGGAGGCCGTGTGGCCCCCTCCGCTCCCCTTGATGTCCAGTGTTGCCCCCCCTTGTGGACCGCAGGCTGGACGTTGCCCATCTGGGAGCTGACACGGGTGGGGGGTGGGCGGTTTGGGGGTGCAAGTCCCGTCCTGGAACCCCTGTCCAGCTGCACCTGTGACCGGCCCCCACCTGGTCTCCAGGGAAACCAGGCTGATGGGGTGTGGTCACCCGCTGACCCACCAGGTGATGCCCAGGAGAGGGACAGGTGGGGGTGAGGTCCCCCACGTTCCTTCCTGTGACCCCCCAGGTGTCCCACCCTGTGGTCTGCACGCGACCTGCCCCACATGACCCGCAGGGAGGCAGCAGGTGGACGGGGCAGCGCCTGAGGGTCAGGCCCTACGACCCCTGCTCTGGCCGTCGATGCCCCCTCCACCCACAGCTGTTCCCGTGACCCCCGTTCTGTCCCGTGTCCTCCAGGGAAGACCACGCTGATCCGGGCGCTGACCGGGGACCAGGCCGCGCGGCCGCGGCATCAGCTGTTTGCCACGCTGGACGTCACCGCCCACGGGGGCCGGCTGCCCTCGCAGCTGGCTGTGCTGTACGTGGACACCATCGGCTTCCTGAGCCAGCTGCCACACCAGCTCATCGCCTCCTTCTCCGCCACCCTGGACGACGTGGCCCAGGCGGTCAGTGCAGCCAGGGGCCACAGAGGGTGCTGGACCC
>NW_006400240.1:54422-59429 GCF_000299155.1 Elephantulus edwardii | reverse complement strand
GTCCACAGGAGGGTCTGTGAGTCCTAAGGACGCCAGGCCCCTGGTCAGAGCGGCAGGCCCTCCTGTGTGAGCAGGTCAGCGTCCCGGCCGCCCTGACCCCAAGGTGTGTCCACCCTACAGGATGTGGTCATTCACGTGCGGGATGTCAGCCACCCCGACACGGAGCTGCAGAAGGCCAGCGTCCTGTCCACTCTGCGGGGCCTGCAGCTGCCCGCCTCTCTGCTGGAGTCCATGGTGGAGGTCCACAATAAGGTGGACCTGGTCAACGGGTGAGCCGGGACCCCTGGCCGCCCTCCTCCTGGGTCCTGGGGTGGGGGTGAGGGGCTTCCCTTCATGCAACTGGACAGGGCCAGCACGAGGACGGACAGGGACCACGTCAATGGACAGGACCCACACGTGGATGGACAGGGTCCACACGGCTGTGTCTCTCAGGCCTTCAGGGCCCCTGAGATAGTGTGGGTGGACAGCTGACCGGGAGGTGGCCGTGGTCCCCCGCTGAGGGGGTGACAGTCCACGTTCGGGTCACCTGGTCTGTCTCGTCTAAGGCCCAGGGTCCTGGTCCTGAGCTGTTGCGGTCAGAGACGTAGCGCTGGACGGATACCCACCTCCTAGTGTCCACTCTCTGCTCACTCCCTCTGCTCTTTTCTCTGGAGAGTGGACTTCCCAGTGTCCACCGTCCATTCTTTCCCATTGACATACCGTGATGGCCTGTGGGTCAGCCATGCCGCTCCCTGCAGCCCAGTCCAGCTCGCTGCTGTGGACACAGGTCCGGCCCCTGGCTGACCGTCCTGGGATGTCAGCGGCTGAGTCCCTGGGGGGAGGTGACCCCTCCTGGCGGCTCAGAGCATCTGAGGGACTTGAACCGCGGGCCCCTGGGTCGGACGTCGCCCTGCCCCCCAGCTGGCCGTCAGAGCCGCCTTGACCCGTGTCCAGGCCCCCGTCACCCCACACCTTAACCGGAGCAGGACGCCGTCTGCCGCGGAGGAGAGATAAACCCTCGGACGTGTCGTGGTCAAGCGTGTCTGCCCCCGGGGCCCGTCCACTGCGGTTCTGAGGGCCCCAGTCTCTGTCGGGGGACACTGTCTCCCTTCTGGCCACTGACCGCTGGGGTGGCAGCTGGAGGAGGGGAACCCGCTGCCGCATTAACGTCCTGGGGGTCAGTGTTACCTCGGGGTCAGCGTCAGCCGCACAGAGTGTCGCGGGGTCACGGCCGAGGTGGTGGCTGTGCTGAGGCCTCGGGACAAGAGGACGTGGAGAGGACACGTGGTCAGAGGGCCCTGAACTGGCCTTGAAGCCTCCTCACCTCAGGGAAGCGCCTTTCTGTTCAGAGCCCCCCTGGTGATGCCTCTGTGACCGCAGCACTGGTCAGCTTAGACCCCAGCCCTGGTCAGCTTAGATCCCCAGAGAGCTGGACAGAACCCTGCAGGTTATTACTAACATTCCCTGCTGGCTGGACGCTCCGTCCCTGTCAGGAGACCTGGACAGCAGGAAGAGGCTGGGGAGTGGACAGGAGAGCAGAGTGTCCACTGAGGGCAGGAAGCGTAGGAGGCCGTCCAGCCAGGACCCACCTGGCCGAGGGCTGGACGCAGCCTGGTCGTGGGGTCTTTGATGACCAGGTGTCCTCCCTCTGACAGGTACAGCCCCTCGGAGCCGGGGACTGTGGCCGTGTCCGCCCTGCGGGGTCAGGGGCTGCAGGAGCTGAAGTCACGGCTGCAGGACGCCGTCCTCAGGGCCACCGGACACAAGGTCCTCACCCTGCGCACGCGGCTGGATGGGCCGCAGCTGAGGTGAGTGGACAGAAGGCCGGGGGGGTCATGTGGGCCTCGGGAGAGATTCAAAGCGTGTTGTGTCCACATTCGATGAAGGACACTGGGCTCTAGAAAATACAGCCTCATGTCCACTTTATGGAGTGGACACACCCGCTGTGGACTCTGTGACGCCCACTGACCCTTGATAAATGACACCCCAAATCCATCAAGCAAACACCAAGTCCAGGAAGGTCCACTCTGTCCACTTTATGGAGTGGACACACCTCCTGTGGACTCAGTGACGCCCGCTGACCCTTCACAGATCACACCCCAAATCCAGCAGCTCCAGGAGGGTCCACTTACACTCACCCTCACAGGACACGAGGGGCTGAGAGGACAGGGAGCTCCACGCCCGGTGTCCAGTGGGACACTGGCCTCCATTTAGTCCAGTGCTCACCCTTCATAACACACGCGCTGACCTGGGAGGTGTCCAGACACGCAGTGGACACGACGCACAGTGTGTCCAGATCCCGTGCCCACACGGTGGACGCGCAGTGTGTCCAGACCCCACATGCACACAGTGGACATGACTGTCTCTAGACCCGACGTCCACACAGTGGACACCGGTCACGCACACACCGTCCAGTGCACACTCGCCATTGAGGGCTGCACGAGCGTCCCTGTCCCCCCACACCCTGGACACACGGCCATCTGAGAAAGTTCACTCCTCCTTTAAACCAGCCAGCACTCGGCACACGGTCCACTTGTCAGACCTACGTCGACGTGTGTCCTGCGAGGCGGGGTCTGAGCAGTGGGAAGGACACTCGTGCCCCGAAAACCTTGTAGTTTCTAGCTCTGAGTCTGTGTCCCCACGGAGACCCCCGCAGTCACCCCCTCCCAGCCGCCCACCCGGCCCTGACCCCTGGGGTCCCTCCCCGCAGCTGGCTGCACCGTGAGGCCACCGTGCAGGACGTGGACGTGGACCGTGAGGACGGAGTAGCCCACGTGACCGTCGTCATCAGCCACGCCGCCCTCGGAAGGTTCCGGAAGCTCTTCCCCGGGTAAGCCAGTGGACGGGGTCCTCTCTGGTCCTCAGGCCCGTGTGCAGGGGGTTTGCAGCTGACCCAGCACCCAGTGTCCATCCTGGGGGGTGAGAGTGACCGCGACTGCTCGTGTCCCCGCCATCTGTGGGGTCTTCCGTCCAGAGCCAGGTCTTCATCGAGGACGCCGCTGAGTGCACTGGACCCTGAGACCCTCGGGGAGCCACCCCGTGGTCCAGCGCTGGCCCCGCCCGGGGGACATGCCCGCCACGCCTTCTAGTGTCCTACGCGTTCTCTCTGCAATGTCCACTCTGAGTTACTGGACACACTCTGCTCTGTCCGTGAACACGTGAGGCACAGGTGCCGGGCCTCCGTCCTGTCCATCCTCGACTGTGTGGACAGAGCTGGACCTCGGTCCTGACCCTCCTTGGCCGTGTGCACAGAGCTGGTCTTCATCGTGCCCCTTGACCATGTGGACAGAGCCGGATCTTCACCGTGACCCCCCCTTGACCGTGTGAACAGCCAGGCTTCGATCCTGTCCATCCTCAACCCTGCGGACAAAGGACAGAGTTGGGTCTGCATCCTGATCGTCAACCGTGTGGACAGAGCGGGATGTCCATCCTTTCCTTCCTCGACCGTGTGGACAGAGACAGGCTTCCATCTTGACCCTCCTCGATCACGTGGACAGAGCTGGACGTCCATCCTGTCCCTCCTTGACCGTATGCACACATCTGGGCTTCCATCCTGTCCATCCTTGACCGTGTGGATGCAGCTGGACCTCCATCCAGTCCGTCCTTCACCATGTGGACCAAGCTGGGCTGTGGACCCACCGCTCTTGCGCGTGGACAGGGGTGGCCGTGGCGTCTGCAGAGCGAGCTGTATCGTGGACGGCGGCCTCCTCGCTCGGCCTCTGTCGCTGGGGGAACCTCCGAGCACACGGTCAGCCGACCCCGGGGCCTCTCCCTGCAGGTAGGACGTGGTGACCGTGGGGTGTGTTACGGATGAAAACAGCCCCGAGAGAGGAGGCTGACGTCCTGCCGGCCCAGATGCCGTCCCCACGTCTCCACCGTCCACACAGCACGGGCCACAGCCGCCCTCGGTCCATCTCCTCGAGCCTCTGACGGACACTCCTCCTTGCAATGAGGAGCGAGGCCCCCCGCGTGGGAGGGGGACCCCTGTTTGCAGCCCCTTCTCCGGGTGGACCTCATGAGACCAGGAGAGTAGTGACCGCAGTGGCCGGGTCTCTGGTCCCTCCGATGTCGTTCAGGCCCCGAGTGCCCCCTCTTCTCCTGGCCTCCCTCGTGCACCTGGAGGACAGGTGTGTGTCTGAGTGTCTGTGTCGGCGTCTGCTCTCTGGCTCCGACGTCACTGCACTGTCCCCCGTGTTACAGGTCGACCCCTGACCTGGTCACCCAGGAACAGCGGGCCCCTGTCCTCTCTCAGCGAGCAGAGCCAAGCCCGGGGCCAGGCGTACCCCACAGATGAGGGGGTGTTCCGTGCATAGAGCGCCTCACTGGGGGGAGGTGGGGTCACGTACCCCACAGACAGGGAGGGGTTTCCGTGGACAGCACCTCGCAGGGAGGACGTGGGGGCCAGGTGTACCCCACAGATGAGGGGGTGTTTCATGCATGGAACCCCTTGCAGGGGGAGGTGGGGGTCCTCGTCTGGTCTCCTGAAAGCTGGGGCAGAGATGGGGTGCTCACAAGCCCACAGGGGGGGCATGGGCATCACGTTGGGGAGATGGGGGGCTTTGTGGGTTCTCCTGAAGGCCGGGACAGAGACGGGGTGCTCACAGGCTCAAGGGGGGACACAGGCCTCATGTGGATTGAGGGCAGCTGGTGCGGGGTCCCCAGCAGCGCCACGAGTGGGAGGGGCGTTGGGCGCACGCGGCCAGGCTGCCCTGGGGGGACCCCACGGTGGAGGCTTTGGGAGACCCCACTTCCATGGGAAGGCTCCCCCCTTCGTGAGGTCCCCGGTTCAAGTCCCCTGAGGGCTCAGCTCTGCTGTCCACTCCTCCTGGGGCTGGACCCCTGCAGGTCGGGGGTCGCAGGACGAGGGAGATTCTTTAATTATTAATAGTGAGAACAGAGTGAAGTCGGGGGGCCAGCGGCTCCCCACGGAAGGGCCCCAGCTGGGCCGCTCTCTGATTGGTCATTGTCTCTGTTATTGATAATCGGGGGAAGCGGATTGTAACAGGAATTCCTCGTAAATGAAGCTGA
>NW_006400240.1:47359-54282 GCF_000299155.1 Elephantulus edwardii | reverse complement strand
GTGAGTGTACCGTCAAATCAGATCTGACCGGTCCAGGGGGAGATTGACCCTCCTTCACCCGGCAGAGCATCTGGTGGATTAGAACCGTGCACCTCTGGGATGGCAGTGCTCACGGGTGTTTCACAGGCGGTAACACCCCCTCAGAAGGGGCCCCAGCCGCCTCCCGTCCGCAGGGGACAAACCCCTCGTGTCCTGTGACCTGACACGAGACCAATCCTAAAATTACCAACCTGTCATTCCTCCAGTTGCTCATCAAGGGTTCTCATGTCATCTTGGGGAGGAAGTTTGGCTTCTCAGCGGTCAGCGTGGAAGGAAGGACCTGAGAACACAGAGGGTGGAGGTCAGAGAGCACACGGGAAGGTGCAGGGGGTCAGAGTCACTGGTCAGGTGATGGGGACCCTCCCAGGGCTGCCTGTGTGAGCTGAACGAGGGGTCACTTGTCAAGGTGAAGGGAATGACCCTCCAGGGCTGCCCTTCTGAGCTGAACGAGGAGTCAGTGGTCAGGGTGACAGGGGAGCCCCCCAGGGCTGCCCATGTGAGCTGAATGAGGAGTCACTGGTCAAGGTGAAGGACGTTAAGAATGACCCCCGTGGCTGCCCTTCTGAGCTGAAGAACGAGGAGTCACTGGTCAAGGTAAAGGGAATGACCCCCAGGGCTGCCCGTGTGCGCTGAGTGAGGAGTCACAGGTGACAGGGGGACCACCCCAGGGCTGCCCATAGAGTCACTGGTCAGTTGAGGGGCTTTAGGAAGGCCCCCAGGGCTGCCCCTGTGAAAACTGCATGTGGTCACCTTGAGGGATGTGCCCCTGGGCCGTGTGAGAAACGTGGCTGACCCCTCACCTGGGCTGTTAAACGTGATTTGAGGGAGAGAGAGATAGGGGCACAGAGTGTGTCCTGTCAAATCGGACCTGACCGGCACAGGAGGACCTTGTCGCTCCTCCTCCAGCATCTGGTGGATTTGAACCACATGCCTCTGGATTGCAGTGCAGCTTCTCGCCGCTGGGCCACCCGAGCTCCCTAGAATGTGACTTTTAACCTGGCGTCCTGGGGACACTGGTGCAGTGGCCGTGTTGACCAGGTGACCCATCGCAAAGGGCAGGCAGGGTGAGCGTCCTGGAGGAGGCCGTGAGGGCTGGGTTTGCAGGGAGGCCCTGTGTCCAGCTGGCATGGAGGACGGTGAACAGAGTGACCCCTCCCTTCCCAGGGCCCCGCCATGTGCCCTCCCACCTGCCCAGGTAGCATGTCACCTGCCCCCACGTCAGTCCACCAGGGCTCAGGCTTACGCCATTTTTTAACCTGGTGTCGGAGTCGTCCACGCGGCGGCTGGACAGCCCCGGTGACCGTCATTCCCTCTGAGCTCAGAAACCCTCTCCCCCTGCCTGGCGAGGGCTTGTCCCGCCTGGACAGGACACTTGCTGGTCAGCAGCAGCCCCAGGACGGAGGCCGACAGTCCAGCGGCCAGCTTGACCGCAGAGGAGTGGGGCCAGAGTCCAGGAGGGATGGGCCATGACCTCAGAGCCTTGGACTGAACCCAGAAGATGAGATGTTTCCTCCCAGGGGGGTCAGTGCTCTGAGTCCGTTAGAGGACACTGCACCCCAGGTGGTCAGTGCTCTGATCCCACCAGGTGAGACCATCTCCTCCCAGGGGGTCAGCGCTCTGAGCCTCCCTGATGACCCTTCAGCCCCTTAAATACAGCCCCTCCTGTTGGGGTGTCTGTCCTGTCTGGGTGTCTGTCCTGTGCTTTGACCACTATGGGCTGAGCTTGCGGCTGAGAGGTCAGCGCTGTGGGCGTCCAGCTGGGGCCACAGAGAGAGGGGCCTTGTGCGGCCGTAACCATTTGCAGCCTGTGTCCTCCAAGGAGGGTGAGAGAGAGTGGGGGGTCCCTCCGTGACCCCGAATCCACGGTTTCCTCTCCCACCTTGCGTGAGGGTGGACGTTAACAGCATGCTTTATTGTTTATTTCAAAAAGTATTTATTGTGCGAGGCTGCGGATTAACCATTGTCATTGGTAATTGCTTTCAGCAACTTTTTTTTTTAAAAAAGAATGATTTGTCAATGTTTGATGAAAGAATAAAAGATTAGGAAATGGACTTTGTGCCGTGGTCAGGGCGAGGGGGCCAGGAGGAGACTGGTTTTCTGTTCTCGGGTCACACGTGCTGGGCGCTGGCTTTGCAGCCCCGAGAGTGGACGGCACTCTGCCCAGCTCGCCCCTGTGTGTCCCCCTTCCCACTGACCCTTCCGTGCTCGTGTGTCCGGCCAACCAGATCTGGGTCTCGTTGGACATTGGGCCCGTGTGACCGTTGATTGATTGAAGGAATGTGTGTGTCCCTGGGATGTTACTGTTCCCTTTGACCCATGTGTTTGGGGCCCTGGGGGCGCCCCTCCCCGTGTGTCTGCCAGGGTCTACCCATTCACCTCCTGGACATTGGTCCCTGAAGGTCACTTGTGGCCAGAGAATGAACGAGGGTTTGGAGCCGCTTGACCTGTATCGGGGACTCTGACCCTCACCGTCCGCATAGGTTAGAGAATCCAGAAGGTCAGGGCATGGTCCCCCCACCCCAGTCCCCTGACCCACGGGGCCTCCTTCCTCCCCTGGACCCCAAAATCCACTCTCAGGATCCTCCGTGCTCCAGCCTCTCCCAGCAGAAGCCATCACAGCGGGGTGGGGGTCCCCCGGGCTGTCGCAGAGGACCCCAGCACAGAGAAGGGGACATTGGGGGGCTGACCCATTGAGATGGTGGTGAATTGGAGGTGGGGTCTCAGGACCCCAGCAGAGAGAAGTGGGCATTGGCTTCCTGTGGGGGGGCCAGGACTGGACACAAGAGGTCATCCCACTGTCTGTCCACCCCCTGAGACGTGGCTGCTTCTCCCAGCCCCCACGTCCCCACACACACGGCTGCGTGTCCCTGTCGGCCACCCTCCCTGAGGGCTGCGGACAAGGGGGCTGGACTTCGCGGGGCTGGAGAGGAAGGAGGTGAGGTCCATTCTCTAGGGCCGGTATCCCTGTAAGTGACCGTATGACCGGACACCTGCCCTTGCCCGTCCACCCACCCTGTGTCTGTCTCACACACAGACACACACGCGCCTCCATAAATCCAGCTTTAATAGTAAACACAGAACCTCCGTTTTGAGCGCAGAGGGGTTTTTTAAAAATAAATCTAAAAATGAGCATTTGTGCTTTTAGGTCATAAAAGCGTGTTATAAATTTAAAAACGAGCGTCTGTGGCCTTTGGGTCACTTAAAGCCTTTCCTGCACTGAGTCCTTCAGGCCGATAAAGTCATGCATGTTCTGCAGAAGAGACTTGGTCCTCGCCCGGGGGTCAGCGTCGAATTTGGGGGACACGGGCCCGGCAGCTGCGGGGACCAGAGGGACGCCGTCCTCCTCGCGGTCAGCTGCTGCCCTCGTGGAACAAAAGCAGAAGCATTTCTTGGGGGAAATTGCATCACGGAGCCCCAGAAGGAGGGGTTTCCAGTCACCGTCCGAGGGTCTGAGACCCGGTCCCCGGATGTCAGGAGAAAGCAGGACCGCGTCTGCTCAGGGAATGACCACAGAGTGGACGGCCAGAGGAACAAGGACGTCTGTCCTGGAGGAGATGCAGCTGCGGGGCTCCTTGGAGGCCAGCACGGGGAGAGCTGCTCTCACACCCTGTGGGCATGGAGTCCAGAGGGGTCAGTCCTGGGAGGACATCCTGCTGGGGAAAGTTCAGGGTCAGAGACCGAGAGAAAGACCAGTGACCAAAGCCATGGGCTGGAACCTGTCAGACGGGGAGGACGCGGCCGGAGAGGGCATTTGGAAAAACCTCCGGTCCACTGTACATGGGACTCCACCGAGGGCAAGTGGTCACCAGGGAAGATGTCCAGCTCTTCCATGGACTGGACGCCTCGAAGATGGAGCAAGGCTTAGAGGGATGATGGACATTGTCCTGGTGAAAAGGGGCATCATTACTGAGGGTGGACTTCCAGTCCATGGTGCACGGGACTCCACACACAATGTGGTCAGCTGCATGGACGTCCAGTTCCTCCATCTCCTGGACTCTGCAGAGATGGTACAAGGTTCACAAAGACCACGGATCAGCCTTGTAGCCACTGAGGTACTGGACTTCACACGGGTATGGCGGCTGGAGGTCACAGCATACTGGACTCTAATGGGGCATGGTCACTTGCGGGCTGACCTTCTGTCCAACCTGTGTGCTGGATGGCACAGAGAACAGGGAGGACTTGCAGGACAGAAAGTCACCCTTGTAGCTGGTTCAGGTACTGGACTTCACAGAGGGGTGTGGCCGCTGGAGGTCACAGCATACTGGACTCTAACGGGGCATGGTCACTTGAGGACAGACCTGTCCAGCTGTGTGCTGGACGGCACAGAGAAGGGAGGACTTGCAGGACAGAAGGTCACCCTTGTCGCTCAGGTTCTGGACTCTGTCGTGGGCGTGGTCACAGGGCAGCCCTCCTGTCCCCCCACAGAGATGCAGTCTTTGAGGGTCCAGCTGGCACTGGACAGGCCGAGGGTGACCTCACGCCGGGGCCACCGGTCAGCCCACGAGCAGCTTGTCATTGAGCCGGATGACCTCTCCGATGAAGCCGCCCGCCCCGACGAAGTCGCCGGCGATGATGTTGGTGCAGTGGACGCCGGGCCCCGGGCACTGGTTACGCACCCAGGCGGTCAGCTGCGGGAGGCTGGGCAGGGTCATGGTCTTGAGGGACTCGGCCGGGTGGGCCAGCACGTAGCCCAGGTTCTCAGTCAGGTTGATGCCGGCCACAAACAGTCCATCTGCGAGCAGAGGAGGCATGCGTGTGGACCCCCGCTTCCATTCACCACCACCCCCCGTCTTCACGTTTCTGGGTGGACGCCGCAGACCCTGAGGGCGCGGACCTGCATCGGGGAGGTGTCAGCGTCCATCTGGAGCTCTGGGGGTCACCCACAAGGGCTGCCCCTCAGGGGTGACCCTCATCTGTGTCGTCCCCCAAACCTCACCCCAGAGGGGACCCCCACATGTGGTTCACATGCTCCATCTGCTCCGGGGGAGAAATGACCACGCAGAGCAGAGGGGGACACAGAAGGACAGATGGGGGAATGGCCTGCAGTGGACAGAAGCGTGGTTCTGCCCCAATCTAATACCCCCCCAGAACATCCCCAGAAGGGGGGACCTCAGAAAGACACACAGAGCAGAGGACAGAGGACGCAGACGGGATCCCAGCCAGCAGTGGACAGAGGCCACAGAAAGGACACCAGCCTGCAGTGGACAGAGACGTGGTTGCAGGGGCTCGAGAAGGGGGAGGGGGAGACCCCGATGGGGATGAGGTTTATCTTTGGGGTGATGGGACCTGAAAGAGGTGATGGCTGTCGATGCCGCTGACCGTCTGTCCATCTGTCCATCCATCGATCATCAGAAAGACGGCCATCCTTCCTGTTTCTATATACATACCTACACCTCTGTGTCTCTATCTATCTATCTATCTATCTATCTATCTATCTATCTATCTATCTATCTATCTATCTATCTATCTAATCTATATATAATAACTATCATCTATCTTCTGTCTAATCTGTCTTCTATCTTATCTATCTTCTAATCTATCACCTATGTAATCGATGTATCTATCCATTCTATCTATCTATCTATCTATCCATCGATCCAGTCTGTTTCTATATATCATCTATCTATGATCTTTCTATCTCTCATCTATATCTCTTGTTTCTCATCTATCATCTATCTCTTCTATCTAATCTATCTATTCATCCATCTATTCAGTCTGTTTCAATATATTATCTATGATCTCGCTCATCTATCTGTCATCCATCACTATCTCATCTATCATCTATATCTCTGTTTCTTATCTATTATCTACCTATTTTATCTACTATCTAATCCATCTATCCAATCTGTTTCTATATATCAGCTATCTCTATTATATCTATCTATCTATCTATCTATCTATCTATCTATCTATCTATCTATCTATCTATCTATCTAATCCAACGCTATATCTGACATCCGTGCCCCCGTGACCCCAGTTTCTGGGTGGGTCCATCTCACAGAGAAGTGGATGTCCAGGGAGCCCTGGAGGCCTTACACCTAGACTCTGTCTACACAGTACGTGGTACAGACACGAGCAACACACCTCAGCGAACCTAGGGAATGTGGAAGGGACTTGCATGTGCACCTCACCCACCTGGGTGCACACACCTGAGTGCACAGCACATGGCCCATCTGGATGCATGCACCTTGCCTACTTGGGCGCACAGCACACACCTGGCTCCCATGAGCATGCACACCTAGCCCTCCTAGGCTCCACACACCTAGGTGTGCACACCTGGGCATACATACCTGAGTGCACAGCACATACCTGGCCCGTCTGGGTACACACCTGAGCTCACCTTGGTGCACACACTTGGCCCACTTGGGCCCACACTCCTAAGTACACATGCCTGGTCCACCCGGACGCATACACATGGCCCCCATGGGCACACACTTAGCCCACAAAGGCACACATCTGCCTTACCTAGGTTCATGCACCTAAGTTCACAGGACTGGTCCACCTGGGTGCACTTACCTGGCCCACCTGTTCACACACCTGGTCCACCTGGTGGCACTCCTGGCCCACATGGGTTCACACACCTGGTCCACCTGGTGGCACTCCTGGCCCACATGGGTACACACACATGGCCCACCTGGTCTCACACCTGGCCCACCTAGGTGCACTCATACGGCTACACACACCTGGCCCACCTGGTTGCACACACCTGGCCCACCTGGTCGCACACACCTGGATACACATGGCCCACCTGGCCACACACCTGGCCCACCTGTGTCCACACACAGCACACCTTGTCACACTCCTGGCCCACCTCGATACACACATGGCCCAGTGCACTTACCCGGGCGGCCGGCGCTCTTCATGGACTCCAGGTATCGGATGAG
>NW_006400240.1:40208-47259 GCF_000299155.1 Elephantulus edwardii | reverse complement strand
CATCTATTATATCTATCGTCTATTATATCTATCGTCTATATCTATCTATCTGTCTGTCTGTCTATCTATCTATCTATCTAATCTATCTCTATCTGACATCCGTGACACAAGTTTCTGGGTGGGTCCATCTCACAGAGAAGTGGATGTCCAGGGAGCCCTGGAGGCCTTACACCTAGACTCTGTCTACACGGTACGTGGTACAGACATGAGCAACACACCTCAGCGAACCTAGGGAATGTGGGCGGGACTTGCATGTGCACCTCAACCACCTGGGTGCACACACCTGAGTGCACAGCACACGGCCCATCTTTATGCATGCACCTTGCCTACCTGGGTGCACAGCACACACCTGGCTCACATGAACATGCACACCTAGCCCTCCTAGGCTCATCACACCTAGGTGTGCACACCTGGTCCACCTGGGCATACATACCTGAGTGCACAGCACAGACCTGGCCCGTCTGGGTACACACACCTGAGCTCACCTTGGTGCACACACTTGGCCCACTTGGGCCCACACACCTAAGTACACATGCCTGGTCCACCTGGACGCATACACATGACACCCATGGGCGCACACTTAGCCCACAAAGGCACACATCTGCCTTACCTAGGTTCATACACCTAAGTTCACAGGACTGGTCCACCTGGGTGCACTTACCTGGCCCACCTGTTCACACACCTGGTCCACCTGGTGGCACTCCTGGCCCACATGGGTACACACACACATGGCCCACCTGGTCTCACACCTGGCCCACCTAGGTGCACTCATATGGCTACACACACCTGGCCCACCTGGCCACACACCTGGCCCACCTGTGTCCACACACAGCACACCTTGTCACACTCCTGGCCCACCTCGATACACACATGGCCCAGTGCACTTACCCGGGCGGCGGCGCTCTTCATGGACTCTAGGTATTGGATGAGGTCCTTCGTCTTCACCTTGTCCCCCCACCAGTAGGGGATGGCCGGCCACAGCTCCGGGTGCCACCTCAGGGAGCCCTCGTCCTCATAGGACACGACCACCTGCTGGCACCTGGTTCACAGCTGCCTCAGCGTCGGCACGTCCTGGGGGGAGGGAGCAAGAGACAAGGGGGCGAATCGGGGTGAGATTAGGTGTGAAAAATAAGTGAAAGGGGGGGAGGGGAGGGGGAAGTCCCTGAACAGGGCAGGGAAGGTAGGGGAGAAGAAGTGGGGGGCAGGAGGGGAGGGCAGGGAAGGGAAGGGAGGTGGGAGAGGAGAAGTGGGGGGCAGTGGGAGCAGTGAGTTTGGGGGTCCCCACACCCCACTATCATCCCCCCACAGTTCTCCAGCTGGCCACTCAGGCCCCCATCTGCATGAATCACGTGTGGAGAAACCCCCAGGCCCCAGGGACTGTGGTGTCCAGTCTACACCCACCCCCGAACCCCACTGGACACCTCAGGTCACCGTCAGAGACGCTGGACTGCAGACTGCTGCAGCCCCAAGTCAAGAGTCCTGGGGCGCAAATGGGGTGCGCCCCACCTTCTGGTCTAGGGGATGGGGGGATCCTGTCCACCCAGAGGCAATGCCTGGCCATTCTCCTATCAAACGACGGGCCCGGAGACCCTCGCGGGCAGTTCCTCGCTGACCCCTCCCAGTCGAGGTCCCCTCAGCCTGGAGACGAGTGACTGGACCTTTGTCCTCCTAGCTGACCTCCTTCGCCCTGGGGCTTCTGCAAACCAGCGTCCAGCCGCCCAGTCCTGAGAGGGACTCTGGCCAGGCCAGTTGGGTGGCTGCTTCTCATGGGGTCACCCCCACAGTGTACCCCACCCCTGGTCATCACAGTCACTCGTGGGGGGGGCCACTTACCCCGCGAGGACACAGCATGTCCCCGAAGATGTTCCTGATGCAGGTGGCCAGGTACTCGTGCAGGTTGTCCGTCATGCCCTCAAAGTTCCTGCAGGCCAGGATGACCACCTCGCGGGGGTGGGTCTCCAGCCACTCGGAGATCTCAGTCAGCATGTCCTAGGGCGGGGTGGGACAGTGAGGGCTTCTGCAGGCAGGAGGCACCCCCTCCCAGCGTCCCCCGAGGACAGCTGGACACAGTCACCTGGGCACCCACACACCTGCATGGTAGACTCTGTCTGAGGCCACCCACAGGGCAGATGGGTGCATGTATATGTTGTGTCCACATCCTCTGTCCACTCCCTCTCCCTCTGTCCACTCCTCTGTCCCCTAACCTCCACCAGTGCAGTGGTGTCCACCATGTCCACATCCTGTGTCCACTCCATGTCCCTCTGTCCACTCTGTCCCCTCACCTCCACCAGAATGGGGTGGACACCATGTCCATATCCTCTGTCCACTCCCCATGCCTCTGTTCACTCTATCTGCTCACCACCAGCGCAGTGGTGTCCACCATGTCCACATCCTCTGTCCACTACCTGTCCCTCTGTCCACTCTGTCCCCTCACCTCCGTCAGCATGGGATGTACACCATGTGCACATCCTCTGTCCACTCCCTGTCCTTTGTCCACTCCTCCTCCTCTGTCCCCTCACCTCCACCACTGTGGGGTATACATCATGTGCATGTTCTCTGTCCACTCCATGTCCCTCTGTCCACTCCTCTGTCCCCTCACCTCCACCAGCATGGGGTGGACACCATGTGCATGTCCTCTGTCCACTCCCCTGTCCCTTCACCTCCACCAGCACGGGGTGGACACCATGTCCACATCCTCTGTCCACTCCCTATCCCTCTGTCCACTCCTCCGTCCCCTCACTCCACCAGCATGCAGTGGACACCATGTGCATGTCCTCTGGCCCTTCCCCGACCCTCTGTCCACTCCCCGTCCCTCTGTCCACTCTGTCCCCTCACCTCCACCAGCGCGGTGGTGTAGACCATGTGGACAAAGTGCAGATTTTTCTCAGGACCGCCCTCCATGTGGGCCATTCGCAGGTCCAGGTACCGGACGCCCGCGTCTAGCTGTTCCGTGATGTTCAGTGCCTGTGGACAAAGCGTGTGTCCGTCTGTCCGTCTCTGGGCAGGGCGTTGTCCGCTCACCCGCGTGGCCTCAGACGCCTCTCTGCGGGAGGCCGGACATGTGGGGGACAGCTGTCCCCATATGTGTGGCCTCAGGTTCTGCCATTATTACTGGACACTGACCAGGTCACTGCAGGCCCCATGCCCAGTCCAGCCAGCTCGGCCCCTGTTGCTGGATGTCCAGCTGCCCTCCCCCAGCAAGCTTCCCTGCAAGGCCCCCAGCTTCTTCCCGCCCTCACTGAGGGGACCACCAGGAACCCCAAAATTCACTCGGCCCTGTGCCATCCACACCACCAGTGACACACACGACAGTCCAGGGCTGCGGTCACTATGTTGGTCACCCGAGCTGAGGGCCTCCCTCCCCCTCGCGGGCCCTCCACCTTCCCCAACACGGTGTCCATCTCCACAGAATCGCCTCGTCCGGTGACAGGACCAAAGGATGGGAGGCTTGACCACCTTGGTCTCCAAGGATCAGCTGTTTGCTTTTCTTAAGAGGTTCAGGTGGTACAGAGTGACCACAGGTTATACAGAGGTCTCCCACCCGAGTGACCATAAGTTATACAGAGTGACCACAGGTTATACAGAGCCATCCCTCCCACCCGAGTGACCAGAGGTTATACGGAGCAGTCCCCCCGACCACATGTTATACAAGGCGGTCCCCCCATGTGAGTGACCACAGGTTATACAGAGTGGTCTGCCCACCCGAGTGACCACAGATTATATGGAGTGGTCCCCCCCACTGACCACAGATTATACAAAGCAGCCCCCCCATGAATGACCACAAGTTATACAGAGCGGTCCCCCCACCCGAGTGCCCACAGTTTATACAGAGTGACCACAGGTTATACAGAGCGGTTCTCCCACCCTGGTGACCACAGGTTATAAAGAGGGACCACAAGTTATGCAGAGAGGTCTCCCACATGAGTGACCACAGGTTATACAGAGCGGTCCCCCCCCCCACTGACCACAGGTTATACAAAGCGGTCCCCGCACATGAGTGACCACAGGTTATACAGAGCTCACTCCCACCTGAGTGACCACAGGTTATATAGAGCGGTCCTTCCTCCCCCCCCCCCACTGACCACAAGTTATATGGAGCGGTCCCCCACCTGAGTGACCACAAGTTATACAGAGCACTCTCCCACCCGAGTGACCACAGGTTATACGAAGCAGTCTCCCCCCCCCTGAGTGACCACAGGTTCTAGGGAGCGGTCCCCCCACTGACCACAGGCGGTCCGTACCTGAGTCACTGACCACTTGAGGACCACGGGCCGAATGATGCAGGGCAGCAGCTTGCTGAGGACCTGCAGGGTCTTGGGCTGGTCACCAGTGATGGGGGCTTCTTGTTGAGACAGTAGGTCATTGTGTCGTGGCTACCTGGACATGGACACGAGGGGACACTTCCTCTGAGACCCCCGTCCACACACACCCCTTCCCTGTGAGGTCTTCGAGGGCAGTGGGGTTATACTGCTTGGTCTGGGGGGGCTGGACAGTGTCCCCAGATTTCAAGTCCCTCCCTCCATGTCCCCTGCGAAGGTGACCTCTTGGGTGATGAGGTCTGTGGTCAGCTAGCAGGGAGAGGACAGCGGCAGGGAGGGTCCCTGTACCATGTTCACGCATCTCCAATTCTTTCCATCCAAAGGTGTGTGTGTGCACAGGTGTGCTTTCTGTGGGTCTCACCTGGGATGGACAGGTGGTGCAGGGGCACATCCCAGAGGCGAGGGCACAGCCGTGACATCCAGTTGGCATTGCTCTCCGGAGGGGTGTGGCCGCCGGAAGTGCCCATCCGGGTGGACGCTGGCCTCCCTGCGGTCCGAGGACGGTCAGAGCCTCTGAGGGTTGGAGGGAGGCCGGAGGGGTCAGCAAGGCTGGATGGGCTCCGCGTCTGGTAAGTTCCAAGAAGTGGACTGACAGGGGGCCGCAGAGGGTCACTCAGGAACTGTAGCCAGACAAAGTCCTGTTTGCTGGGGCGGAGGGTGGCCACCGGGAGTGTGGGGGATGAGAGAGTTGGTCAGCATCTCTCAGAGCTGTACACCCTACCTGTCCAGGGCGTAAGCCATCCCCAGCGTGTCCACCCTCCCTGTCCAGAGCGTTAGCCATCCCCAGCACATGGGCGCATGTGGACGCATCTGGGGATGGCCTGTCCACTCCTGCCCCTGCCCCATCTCTCTTACAGCTAACTGACCGCTGCGGGGCCACAGAGCCCTGGGTTCTGTCCAGCCACCATTCCCTTCTGTCACCAAACACCCAAGGTCCATTCCCACATCCCGACCTCTGTCACAGACACCTGACCACTGAAGGGCCTGTCCACTCTTGTCCTTATCCCCCCATCACAGCTAATCACAGGTACACCCTGTCCATTCCTACTCCATCCTATCATGGATATAACTAGTAACTGACCACTCTGGGGCCTGTCCACTACTGACCCTTCCCCATCTCTCTTACAGGTAACTGACCCATGAGGGGCCTGTCCACTCCTATCCCCTCGCCCATCTCTCTTACAGATAAGTGACCACTGTGAGACCTGTCCACTCCTGTCCCCTTCCCCCTTATCTCTTAACAGGTAACTAGCTCCTGCAGGACCTGTCCGCTCCTGTCCTCTCCCCCATCTCTCTAAAATGTAACTGACCACTGTGAGAACTGTCCACTGCTGTCCTCCTCCGATCTTTCTAACACGTAACTGACCACTGCGGGGCCTGTCCATTCCTGTCCCCTTTCCCCATCTCTGTAACAGGTAACTGACCACTGTGAGACCTGTCCATTCCTGTCCCTCTCCCATCTCTCTAACAGGCAACTGACCACAGAGGGACCTGTCCACTCTTGTCCCCTTTCTCCATCTCTCTAACAGGTAACTGACCACTGTGGGGCCTGTCCACTTTTGTCCCCTTTCCCCGTATCTCTTAACAGGTAACTGGCTCCTGCAGGACCTGTCCTCTCCTGTCCGCCGGTCCTCTCCCTGCTGTATGCGTTTCCAGGGTCACCTACGCTCACAGGGCACCTGCCCCCTTCCCGCCCCACCTCGTTGTTGCCCAAGGGAAAGTGATAGTGTCCCTTCCTCCCGCCAGCCCCCACCTGCCCGGCTGCACTCACCTCGGGCCGCCCACCTGCTCCTCACTGCCCTCCTCGGTAGCCGAGGCCGGGGGGCCCACTTCCTGACCTTAGCAGTGGCCTGGAGACTTCACCTGTGGATCCCGCCCCACCTCCAGGTGGCCCCGCCCCTGCGCACCTAGGATTCCCCAAGGCCGAGCCTCGGCCCCGCCCCTAAGCACAGCCCCGCCCTAGGCCCCGCCCCCGATTGACGCCACGTCTCGGGCTATGCCCCGCCCCTTATTCTATACCACGTCCCGTCTCCGCCTCCTCGGTTTATGCTCCGCCCCCTCGGTGTGTCCCCCGCCCCCTCGCGCTCTGCTCCTCTAGTTCCGTCTTTGCCCCGCCCCCTCAGCCCATGCCCCGCCCTATCTCCGTCCCTCGGTCTAGGCTCCTCCCCAGTCTCCGCCCCTCGAGAGCTGCTCCGCCCCCTCGTGGTCTGCTCCGCCCTCTCAGTCTCCGCCCCCTGAGTCTCAGAAAGAATCCAGGTCCCGCCCGGGCGCGTCCTGGAGCAGCCGCGTGCCTGGACCATTGCGCGCTGGATGCAGAGGATTGGGGGAACTGCGTGCCCAGCGCGCCCGCCCACACTGACCGATGTCCCCCATCTCTCCATCTGCGTCCCAGGTCACTGCAGCCCCAGACGTGTGACCAAGCGCACGCCCATCTCACCCAGGATGCAGGGGATGGCTATGGGGTGAGCCAGGGTGACTGCGCGCCCAGCACGCCCGCCCACGCTGACCTGTGTCCCCATCTCTCCATCTGCGTCCCTGGTTCCTGCAGTCCCAGATGCGTGACCAAGCGCGCGCCCATCTCCCCGAGGACCCAGAGAATGGCATTGAGGTGACGCACACTGTGACTGCGCGCCCGCCCACGCTGCCCTGCCCTGCCCTCCTTTTCTCTACATCTCAACACCCGGATGCCTGGACCACTGCGCAGTGGATTCAAGGAATAGTTACGGGGTGAG
>NW_006400240.1:32049-39698 GCF_000299155.1 Elephantulus edwardii | reverse complement strand
CCATCATGACCTGGGGCCCACACCTTCCCACGTCCCACACACACTCTGCCTCTCTGTCCCCCTGACCCATACGCACCGGGGCAGCACTCACCTCAGAAACGAGGGTCAAACCCCCAGCAGCTGGTGCCCAGCAGAGGACAGGCACTAACCCTGAATTCCCGCCCTGCCCTACAGACCCAGACTTCCCAGGGGTCAGGCGGCCTGGTGGAGGCGGGACAGGGCCGCCAGGGGACCACAATGGCCGGTCCTGCAGTGTCAGCAGACCCAGTATCTTCACTGGCTGCAGGGGAGGGATGGAACAGAGGTCCAGGGGACACTTCTAGAGGGCTTTGGCGGCTGCAGTGATCACCTGAGGGTCGCACGATGACCACACCACCCACGGCTGTGGTTGCAACGCAGTGGCCATCGGGGGATGTGGTCAGGCAGGTGTGTCCTCCTCTCGGGACTCCAGAGAGCCCTTTGCTCAGGGGACAAGTGTAGGCGAGGTCACCTGGAGTGTCCCCCCCTGCCAGGGGCCTTGTCCGCCAGCCAAGCATGGTGTTGTCCCCTCGGGCCACTCTTTGTTCTGGGCTGGCCCTGTGTGACCTCTGGAGACCAGGGGATCCCTCTCAGTTCCCACTTGCTCTCCTGCCAGCTCCATGTCTCCCCACCAGAGGCGTGCTCACAGTGGGGTCACACAGGGCCACTGACCGGCCTGTCCCGGGTCACGTGCCTGCTGGCCCACTGTGTCCCATCCAACTTCCCTTTCTGTGGTGGACACCCTGGTCCTAGTCATTGGGGCTGCAGGACACTAATGGCCATGTGACGTCCGTGGTGCCCTCCTGCCTGCGACCTGCACCTCTGTAAGACCATCAGCCCCTCACCCATCTTCCTTTCCTTCTTCCCTCCCTCCCTTCCTTCCTGTCTGCTTCTTCTCTCCCTACCCCTCTTCCTTCCCTCCCTGTCCCTCAGCCAGGTGAGGACTGTGCACACCTGTGTGGTGACAGCATAAAGAGGGACCTGTCAGTGCACCTGGTGTCACCTGAGGTCTGTGCACATCTGTATGGTGACAGGACAGTGGGGTGAAAGGACCTGGTCAGTGCACCTGGGCCTGACCTGAGGACCATATGCACCTGTGTAGTGACAGGACAATGAGGTGAGGAGACCTGGTCAGTGCACCTGGTGTCACATGATGAGGACCATGCACAGCTGTGTAGTGATGGGACAGTGAGGGGACCTGGTCAGTACACCTGGGCATCACCTGAGGACCATGCACACCTGTGTGATGACCAGACAGTGAGGGAACCTGGTGAGTGCACCTGGGTGTCAACTGAGGACCGTGCACAGCTGTCTAGTGATAGGACAGTGGGGTGAGGAGACCTGGTCAGCCCACCTGGGAGTCACCTGAGGGCTGTGCACACCTGTGTTGTGACAGAACAGTGAGGGGATCTGATCATTGCACCTAGGTGTCACCTGAGGAGGATTGTGCACACCTGTGTGATGACCAGACAGTGAGGGGACTTGGTCAGTGCACCTGGATGTCACCTGAGGACTATGCACACCTGTGTGATGACCAGATAGGGAACCTGGTGAGTGCACCAGGATGTCACCTGAGGGCTGTGCACACCTGTGTACTGACAGGACAGTGAGGGGACCTGGCCAGTGCACCACCTGGGCATCACCACAGGACCGTGCACACCTGTGTAGTAACAGGACAGTGAGGTGAGGGGACCTGGTCAGTGCACATGGGTGCTACCTGAGGACTGTGCACACCTGTGTGATTAGAGGGGCTGCATGGCAGCCTGGGTGTCACCTGGTGAGGACTGCGCACACCTGTCAGGTGAGCCATCCCACCTGAGCAGAGCTGTCACTGTGTGTGAGCTGCAGCTTCCACAGGCGCCCAGCCCCGGGCGCGGGAGGGAGCAGAGCAGGCTGCGAGCTCACCACACCTAACCTGCCCCACCAGGTGAGTCAGTGGCACGCAGATGGCTGGCTGCAGGTGACTCTCTCAACCTGGCCTCTCTGTGGGTGTGTTTGTCCTGCTCCTCCTACCGGGCTGGCCCTGGCCCTGGGCCAACGCCAAGCACCAGAGAACCAAAGTCCACCTGGTCTTCCTGCCCCAGGACTCAGCTGCTGGGCTCTGTCCATCTGGAGCCTGCCCGTGTGGGTGACCCCATGCTGTGTGACATCTGGGGGTCCCAGCCCCTCAGCTCTGGACCAGCCAGTCCTCTCTCTTGCTGGGACCTTCCCCCAGGGTTACTCACCAGCCTCAGTGGACAGACAGGGTGGGGGGATGGGGTGCTGCACATGAGTTGCCCTGGCTGGGAATTGAACCCAGGTCTCCCGCAGGAAAGGCAAAGATCACACAAGCGCCCGTTTCCAAAGCTTTTCTGATGTCTTTCTCAAAAAACCAACAACTTTCTTTTTTCCCTGACCCTAACCTTGTTTCCATGCTCACCCCCAAGTGTGTCCCCTTGCTGAGCCCCCTGGGGCGTCCTGTCTAGTCACAGAGTGGACAGTGCAGGCCAGCTGTACACGCACCCCGCTCTTTGCAGCTGCCCCACCGGCTTTGACCCTGAGCTCGGTGTCCATTTAACCAGGCGCTGGAGAGACACGGATTTGATTTCCAGCCTTTAAATTGTGACACCATGTTGTTGCCTTTCTGTGACCAGCAGGAAAGTACGGGGTGTGGAATGACCCGCTCAGGACGTGAGTCCGAGGGGAGGCCAGAGGAACTCGGAAGCAAGTGCCCTCGACCTGTAGCCTTTAATAACAGGAGGCCCTGACCTGTGGCCCTCAGTGATGGGATCAGAGAAGTCCCACAAGTGGAAAAACCCGTTGGTGGGAGTCACAAAGAGAAAATGCTGTTGACGGTTCTTATCTTAGGTGCTGATAAGACCTCATTCACACCACAAGTGCTCTTGTATTTATTATGTGGATTTTCCCTCCACTCCACTTTCCTTCTTTGAAATGTGTCTGAGGATCTTTCCCATACATTGTGTGACAGGACACTGACCACACCTGGACTGGCCCCACCACTTTCCTGTCTTGTCAGGTTCACTCGATGGGGTCTTTCCTGTTTCCTTCTCTTCCTCCGTCCACCCACCCGTGAGGTGGGCACTGGGCAGGGTTCACAGCTATTATATATCGGGGCGCTATGAGTTGACTTAACAACAGCAAAACCAGAATAAAGTGGACAGAGATGGGCAATCTCTGCCCTGCAGTTTTCAGACCCGGTAATCGGTTCCATTTCGGCAATGCAGAACACACACACACCCTGGGGAGACACAGATGGTGCCCCAGCCGTCCCTGCAGCCTGCAGCATCACACACACCCTCCTCTCTCTGCACAGAGTGTTTGCTTTCCTGCCCCACCAGCCCCTGGAAACCCCCTCTCCCCCACAGGATGTGTGAGGGTTTTGCAATCACAACTCGTGAGCTCTTCTCCATGCCAGGAATGACACTGCTGTTTCCTGGAAAGAGGTTGAGGCGCGCTGTGGCTGAGTTCTGACATGAACCGTCCCCTCCCTCTGTGTCCGGCTTCCAGCCCACTGTCCCCTCCCCAGTTTCAGACCTCAATTGTCCTCAAGCTGTGCCAGGCTTCCCTCATGCAGTGTCCCCCCCCCCTCCCCGTGGCCGGCTTCCAGCCAGTAAAGCCCTGTCAGGACTCAGCTCTTATCTGGGCTTGCTGCTGATAAGAGAAAAAGTGTGCAGGTGGCCAGGGATGGGCAGAGAGAGGTGCAGGTCCCTGATAGGGAAGCTGCCCTCCAGCCCTGCAAGTCTCCCTCTGTTCCCGCTGTACCCCTCACAGCAGCTCAGGGTGCAGCCCCCACCTGGAGGGAGGTTCCCATCCGCAGATGCTGTTGGAGGGCAGCGGGGGACACTGGGCAGTGGGGCACTGAGTGGAGGTCCCCACCTGGGGCCACCGTAACATAAATCCATGTCACAGACCAGAAGGTGAAAACAGCAGGGCTCACTGTATCCCAGCACTGGAGGTCTGGGGGCTCTGGGGCCTGGTGGGTAAGGACATGAGGGGTCAACACTAAGACAGGACATTCAGATCCACCTCCTGCCCAGTGGGAGAAGGCCTGTCACCCCACCCTGCATGACGGACAGACTCTGGACACCCCCTGAGGGTCAGGCCAGCCCTGGCAACAGCAGCCTTGGAGACCCGTGATCTGAGGTCACGGTGCGTACACGGGCCCCTCCAGAGGCTCCGGGGGAAATGCTCTCTCGAGTGGATGCTGGACACACAGGATAAAGGGACAACTCGTGTCACAGCGTTCGTCCTCACAGTCCTCACAGGTTCTGGACACTCCCATGTCCTAGACCTTGTCCTTCAGCCGACAGTCCTACGGGTCTCCTGGATTAATATCCTCTTGGGTTGGTGAGGATGAGAAGAGATAGAAGCGGCCAGCCAGGGCCAGAAGGGCGACCGTCTTCAGACATGGGCAACGTCTGTCACATTCTAGAACGTTCCACACAGCCGACCATCACGTCTGCCACCTGGATGAATGCCCGTGTGTCTAGCTCGATGGGGCTGGAGAATTGTGGAAGGTCCCCAAGGTGAGAGGGGATGATGGTCATTGCACACGGCCTCCGTCTGGCATGTTTGGAAACTTTCCATATATCAGTCACATTGCAGGACTGAGAGGTGTGGAGGGGCCGATGGTGACACCTCATGACAGACTGTCCCGGACATCACCTCAAAAGGGATGACCGGTGAGAGCTGGGGTGGCTGCTGTCTGTCACCGATGGGGCCGTAAGACCCGAGGGACAAGGACACCCTGGCTTGGACACCCAAGTGTCCACTTGCCGCCTCTCGTGCTGTGGGCGTGTGGTCTTGGATGGGTCTCAGTGCCTCCGGGTCCCTGACCTGAGGGCTTGTACCCCCAACCTGTGGCCCACCCTGAGGTACTGACTGGCATGTAAAGCTTCAGGAGCCTGTGGGAACCGCCCAAGAAACACGTCTGTAGGCTGTCGAGAGCATTTATGAGCGAGTCGCTGTGGGCACCTTGCCGGCTCAGGCTTTCCTGACCGGGCTGGAGACAGGTTGTTACGACTCCTTCCTCTCAGGTGCCAGATAGCTCTTAAATGTCATCTGAGCTGTTGATGAACCACCACTGGGCTTCCCAAGGCTACGAGTCTGTGGCTGAGTCCTGCAGGCCGTGGGGAGAGAAGGTGAGGGACGGGCCGGTGTTGATCTCCATGGAGGATTCTGTATTGGGCAGTCTGTCTGTGGACCTGGAGCCCTTTGCAGGGACCAGCCCATGCGGGTTTGTGTGTGGCGTGGTGGTGGGGCCTTGGCTCTCTAGAGCTGCCCAGCAGAGATACCACCTGCCTCCGCCTTCACGGACAGTCACCCCCTCATTTCAGGAGGTTCAGGGTGCCAGCTACATTGAGGGGAAGGCCTTCTGTCTAGATTCAGGAGGGAGAAGCCTAATTCTGCTCTGTTGCTGCGATAACAGACACCACAAAGGGGTGGCTTTCAGAAACAGAAATTTCTTTCCTCACCATTTAGGAGGATAGAAGTTTAGCTTCAGGGTGTCAGCTCTAAAGGAAGGCTCTATCTCTGTCTTGGTGATGTAGGTAAGAGCCTTAGTTCTGCTCTGTTGCTGCTGTCACACAGCTGCCGCAATGGGGTGGCTTTCAGGAACAGAAATGTACTCTCAGTTTCAGAAGGGGGAAGTTTCAGCTCTAGAGGAAATCTCTCCTCTCTCTCTGTGTCTGTCTCTCTCCTCTCCTCTCCCTCTCCCTCTCCCTCTCCCTCTCCCTCTCCTCCTCCCTCTTCCTCTCCCTCTCTCCATCCCTCCATCCCTCCTCTCTCTTTCTCCCTCCCATGTTTCCTGGCCTTACCTGAGGTCAATGGCCTTCCCAGCACTGGGTCCCAAGTGCAGGAGGACACCCTGAATCCTGGAGATGATTTCTGGAGCTCCCCCCACCGCCCAGCTCCCTTTCCTCCAATTTTCTCTCTGGTGCGAGAACATTACGGGTCACAGCCTCTCAAGCCCCCCTCACGTCAGACCAGGGCTGGCATGGATTTGAGGGTGCTGCATCCCATCCTTTGTCTTCCCACGTGACGGGTTTATTTGGACCCTGTGTGGTTGTAACTGTGACTCATAGAGACTCCATGAACCACAGATCTGAGCCCTGCCTGGACAGAGGGACCATCGCGGTGGGCTTGGTCCATCATAGAGGGTGAGGATGATGCAAGACAGGGCAGGGTTCAGGCCTGTGGTTCATGGAGTCACTAAGAGTTCTCAGCAACTGGACAGCAGCTCACAACAACAACAACAACAACACCACCCTGTTTTGTGGTCCAGCAGAGAAGATGTCTCCTGTGTGACCATGGAGAGATAACCAATCTGGACCTTTGCTAACCCTCAATAAACTGCTGCTTCAGAATCCTTGCCTCCAAGGAGCAGACAGGCTTCACCCTCTCCAGGAAGAACCTATTTGTTCTCCTAGCAGTCCATGGTATATTCAGCACTCTTCTCCAGCACCACAGCTCAAAGGCATCAATTCTCCTATCCTCCCTAGTCATTGTCTAGCTTTCTGATGCAGAGCAGGTACCAAGACTAAAATAATTTCAGGGGGGAAATGGGTCTGTACACCTCAAGGACAATATTCATCTTCCTCTGAAGTCTGGCCTCTGTGGGATGTGTCATCTATATCAGCATGATGGACAAGTCTATGCCAAATGGGCTTGAGATGGTCACATCTTGGGTTCAAGTCAAAACCAACTCCTTGCTGACCCTCTGTTGAGTTCCTGAAGCAGAGAGTCACACAGGAGGTAAGCTCTTAGCTTTCCCAAGAGGAGCTGCTGATGGTGGATTGGAATGCAGGCGAAAGTCATGGTGTTATGGTTAGATGCATACCTGCCTATGCACAAGATGGCCATGATCCCAATCTTTATAATTGTCGTTGGTAGAGGGACATCGTGTTGGGAAAGGTGGAGGGATGGAGAAAGAGAGGGACACCATCCATAAGATGTAGTTGTGTCAGAGACGTTCTCATGGTCCACTCATTATTTAGATGCACTGATCCTTTGATTTCTTTGTTCTTTTTCTTTTAAATCTTATTTCATCATCTGAGTTCCACCTTAGATGGTGAACTGGTATCTTTGAAGACCCCACTAGCTCATCATCAAAGTAGGCTATGAAACACCATCTTTGTGCACCAGATTATGTCAGCGGACTTTGATGACCCCAAGATGACTGTCCTGAGGCCCTAGTACCAGTAGATAGCCCCTCTAGGGTGTGTATAGAGTAAGAAACTTAGGAGTTATCAAGGAGTCCATCATTCAATCAGACGTGGAGAGACGTAGATGCAAGACACAGAGAGCTTTCCTGGGGACTAGGAAGGAAGTAGAACTGAAAAGTCTGAGACTTTTCCACCAAAGCTGACAGGAAGAAAACGCCTTCTCTCCCCAGGGCTGGCACCCTGAGTGTGGACTTCTAGCCTCTTCAACTGAGAAAGAAGAAAGTCTTGTCCATGAAAGCCACACCCTTGTGGCATCTCTGTTATAGTAGCACCGGACAACCAAGACACGAGCTTATGAAGACTGAACCGTGAAACGGGGAACTGATTTGCTGTGCAAAATCTCCACCAAACCATGAATTTTTTAAAAAGACGTAACAGCAAGCTCAGTGCATGTCACCTCAGTCACTT